>NW_006800040.1:622955-625784 GCF_000485575.1 Poecilia formosa
TTTCTTAGCTTTGATTGCAAAATGACAAAATTTTGTAATTTATCATTGTTTTATTAAACTCTGAAAACTGTGTGGCTTTAATATTCTGTCCTAAAACGTGGTTAGATGTGCTCTTTTTTTTTTGAGCACCTGCCCCTTTGGTGGTCTCTGCATGGCCCTGGGTCTACGTATTGATGTCTATGGTGTACCTAATCTTAAAAACGGAAGTCCTGCCTCAAAACCGGAAGTCCCGAGTCCAACACAGGAAGTCCCACCTCCAACACCAAAAGTCCCACCCTCCTGTCAAATTGCCGGAAGTCCCGCCCACCTGTCAGTTTTACGAAAGGGTGTTCCTAGCTTCTCTCACAGACAATGTCAAAAGCGTCTTGTCTGGGCTAAAGAGGAGTAGACTGTTGCTCAATAGTTCAAACTCCTTTTTTCAGATGAAAATAAATTTTGAATTTTATTCAGAAATCGACGAGTAGAGAGACCCAGAATCAATGTTGCTTTAAGTCCATTATGACGTTTCCAGTTAGTCTTGATTTGGTTGCCATGTGATGTGGTTCTGGTTCTGGTCCACCTAGTTTTCTGAAGTCCACAGTCAATGCCGCGTCTTCCAGAAAACTCTAGAGTTCTTCATGCTTCCCTCTGCTAGCAGGCTGCATGTATGGAGATGCTGATTTTATTTTCCAGCAAGACTGGCTCACACTGACAAAAGTACCAAAAGCTGCTTCAGTGACCATGGAGTTCCTGCTTTTGATTGGTTAGAAAATTTCCATGACTTTGACAACAGCCCAAGAAAATGTTTGGGAGATGAGAGACATCAGACCCACCAAAGCAGATTACCTAAAGACAGCTGTCAAAACAATCTGTGCTTCCATTACACAGAACCACAGGCTGAAGAAGGCCTCTTATGCCAGAGAAAACAGACAACGTTAATACATCCCTTTGGGCCTTGTACTATTCAGATACTCAGTATGTCCATACTTTCATGTCCATACTTTCATGCTTCAGTTATGTACTTTTCAATTATGTCACATATGTAAATATGGAATGGTTTCACCTAATTTTAACCTCATCTTTCTAAACAAACCATTTGCAAGTCGACTGCCATGTCAGCCAAAGACACAAATCATAGAATTGCCGCTTAACTTGAACTTCCAAAAAATAAATTAATATTACGAACTGAACTATTATTTTCTCTCAGATGTATTGTTTTTAAGAACTTAAAAACAATAAGATTTTAGGTTTTTAAAAACTAACAGTTTTTACTCTTTTTCAATCAAACATTGCTTTCTGGGATGATCATTCCCTTTGGTTTTGGATGTACGATTGGAAGGACTTCTGCTGATGCATTTTTACGTTTACACATTTGTGCTGATGTGCAACCATACGCATCACAACAAATGTCTTGTGCCTCTTTTTACTGTCCAGAAAAGGAAGCACAGAGATGTGAGAGGGGAGGAGGAATTTCAAACAATCTTTTCCATTTCTTAAAACCCTTGCAAGGATCCAGTCAGATTCGCATTGTTATGAACTTCACTGAGACATGGCTGCAAGGTAATATCCGTGATTCTAGAGTTTTGCTTCAGACCAGATGAGCGGAGATTTACAAAGGAGTATCAAAAAGAGTTGGAGTAGCAATCCATGTGACATGATACTGTGAAATGTTGTCTCTGAAGGTAAGATATTGAACTATTAGCGGTTTTTGTGCACAATATTTACCAAGAGATCTCACCAGTGTTATTTTACCAACCGCTTACATTCCACTGTCAGCTGTTGTCAACACTGCATGTGATGTCCTCTGCTCAGTTGTTGCTAAGCTACCACACTCAACACAAACCCTCTGTCACCTGGACAAAGCAGGCAGCACTGCAGGGATCATGTTCTTTGATTTCTCCAGGATATTAAGACAATTCAGTCTGATCTTCTTTGTTGGAAATTCCACAAAACACAAATGGAGGCCTCACAGTCACCTGGATCAATGACTACCTGACCAACTGACTACAGTTTAAAGGTCTGAATTATTATACAATAAGGTGGTCAGCACCACAGAAGCACAACAGGAGGCTGTACTCTCACCACTTCTTATTGCACTGTACACCTCAGATTTCCAGAAAAGAAGAGAGTTCTGAAACTGTTTACATGAAGCAGAAAATACTCTGCTGGCTCTGCAGTGGAGGAAAATAACAACCTCTGTATTTGACTGGTGTTAGGAAAATAAATTTAAAATATGCTAGTTTTAAAACTTAACCACATGTACAATATTATATAAAATTAACAGCGTTTTAAAATAAGAAAAATTGGTTCTAAATTGTCTTCATGGTCCAGTAGGCATCTCATTTGTAGGATGTTTCTATTAAATATAACACAATAAGTTGAATTAAAATAGTTTAGTTTTAGTTTTCTATAATTTAAAACACAGTTCTTAACCTCTCTTTGGAGTGAGCAAGCATTCACGGGGGTCGTGGCTGTTTGTGTGAGTTTAACCTTTGGACCATCTTGATAAGATTTAAACAGCTGATATAAAACTGAATCTAACATAGAATATCTGTAAAACACATAATCTAATTTGTAATCTCTCCTAGTTGTTAACAACATGTCTTGATTGAAATAGCCTAATTATAGCTTTTGGATTAGTAACTTATTCTGCTCTACTGATCATTATGTTACCTGTAGTTACAGCAGATTGCCTCCTAAATCTTTTGATCTACCTTTTGTCTGTGTGGGAAACAATCAGGAGAAATTCCAGCTTCACACTGATCTATGAAAAGCCATAAAACAGTATGAGTTCAGGCCAGTGGAGAAGAAGCTCCGCTTCCACTTTGTTTAGATACAGGAGACAACTGA
>NW_006800040.1:625885-648797 GCF_000485575.1 Poecilia formosa
AAATTAATATTACGAACTGAACTATTATTTTCTCTCAGATGTATTGTTTTTAAGAACTTAAAAACAATAAGATTTTAGGTTTTTAAAAACTAACAGTTTTTACTCTTTTTCAATCAAACATTGCTTTCTGGGATGATCATTCCCTTTGGTTTTGGATGTACGATTGGAAGGACTTCTGCTGATGCATTTTTACGTTTACACATTTGTGCTGATGTGCAACCATACGCATCACAACAAATGTCTTGTGCCTCTTTTTACTGTCCAGAAAAGGAAGCACAGAGATGTGAGAGGGGAGGAGGAATTTCAAACAATCTTTTCCATTTCTTAAAACCCTTGCAAGGATCCAGTCAGATTCGCATTGTTATGAACTTCACTGAGACATGGCTGCAAGGTAATATCCGTGATTCTAGAGTTTTGCTTCAGACCAGATGAGCGGAGATTTACAAAGGAGTATCAAAAAGAGTTGGAGTAGCAATCCATGTGACATGATACTGTGAAATGTTGTCTCTGAAGGTAAGATATTGAACTATTAGCAGTTTTTGTGCACAATATTTACCAAGAGATCTCACCAGTGTTATTTTACCAACCGCTTACATTCCACTGTCAGCTGTTGTAAACACTGCATGTGATGTCCTCTGCTCAGTTGTTGCTAAGCTACCACACTCAACACAAACCCTCTGTCACCTGGACAAAGCAGGCAGCACTGCAGGGATCATGTTCTTTGATTTCTCCAGGATATTAAGACAATTCAGTCTGATCTTCTTTGTTGGAAATTCCACAAAACACAAATGGAGGCCTCACAGTCACCTGGATCAATGACTACCTGACCAACTGACTACAGTTTAAAGGTCTGAATTATTATACAATAAGGTGGTCAGCACCACAGAAGCACAACAGGAGGCTGTACTCTCACCACTTCTTATTGCACTGTACATCTCAGATTTCCAGAAAAGAAGAGAGTTCTGAAACTGTTTACATGAATACTCCGCTGGCTCTGCAGTGGAGGAAAATAACAACCTCTGTATTTGACTGGTGTTAGGAAAATAAATTTAAAATATGCTAGTTTTAAAACTTAACCACATGTACAATATTATATAAAATTAACAGCGTTTTAAAATAAGAAAATTTGGTTCTAAATTGTCTTCATGGTCCAGTAGGCATCTCATTTGTAGGATGTTTCTATTAAATATAACACAATAAGTTGAATTAAAATAGTTTAGTTTTAGTTTTCTATAATTTAAAACACAGTTCTTAACCTCTCTTTGGAGTGAGCAAGCATTCACGGGGGTCGTGGCTGTTTGTGTGAGTTTAACCTTTGGAACATCTTGATAAGATTTAAACAGCTGATATAAAACTGAATCTAACATAGAATATCTGTAAAACACATAATCTAATTTGTAATCTCTCCTAGTTGTTAACAACATGTCTTGATTGAAATAGCCTAATTATAGTTTTTGGATTAGTAACTTATTCTGCTCTACTGATCGTTATGTTACCTTACCTGTAGTTACAGCAGATTGCCTCCTAAATCTTTTGATCTACCTTTTGTCTGTGTGGGAAACAATCAGGAGAAATTCCAGCTTCACACTGATCTATGAAAAGCCATAAAACAGTATGAGTTCAGGCCAGTGGAGAAGAAGCTCCACTGAATCCTCCCGGATCATTGAATCCGGGAGGACAAGAGAATATAACAAGCCAGAACTTAATGATTTTATTCTCTACACTGGACAACAACTTGGGTTGGAAACACAACAAGAAGCTGCCTACAAGAAGAGCCAGAAAAAATACTTCATAAGGAAGTAGTTTTTCTACTTCCTTATGAAGTAAGAAAGTAGAAAGAGGGGCAAGAGTAGAGAGAGGGGAATAACATCTTCAGTTATTCTGCATGTCTTCTAAGTCTATTGTGGAGAGTGTAATCCCTTCTGCCATGATCTGTTGGGGTAGCAGCATCAGAGCCAGTGATTTAAAAAGGATCCACAAGCTGATCAAAAAGGTTGACCGCTCTGGAATCTTTGAGTGATTGTGCAAGGATCGATTGTCACAAAAAATGACTTTTTTTTTTTTAAAACCCTGAAACATGTTATTCATGAAACTGTCATGTAAAGTGTTTTCAGTCAGAGGCTTCCTCAGATCCACGTTAACCCTCAATTTACTCTGCTTATGTCTCTGTTCAGTCACAGACTGGACTCTGCAGTACTTGCACACCCACTGTAGTCAAGAGAGAGTTTACACTGCCTCTGGAGGGCAGCGTACAGAGACAGATGGAAACGGGCTTGATCAGCAACCCACCAGTTAAAGCCACCGTTACCGCCTCCGTCTTCAGAAGAAGGACCTGGGGATGCTGGGCTTGGACTCTGCTGGTGACATCAGAGCCTGTTTCTGCATTTCCCAATGAGTGATATACACCATTATTGCAATAACATGTTTAAACCTCTGCGGTTGATGATGCACCATCCTTATGCTAACAGTTAACAGCTCAAAGTCCATACTGCAAAGTGTCTCTTAAATAGTGCAACTCTGGGCACCATCAAATATTAAACACAGCCAGACCTCTTTTCTTATCAATCAGAGGTCATTTTGATCCAGAGTAGATTAAAACCGTCCATGTCAGGAAAAATTACAAAAAGTGGGTTTCAGACATCTTAACAGTGCCTTCCTGTTAAGATTTCAGAAAGGCACTGTTTTTGTCCAGAGGACAGAGTGCCTGTACTATGGCTCCCCCTAGTGTCCATCTGTGCAAATCCCTGCTTGTTTTCTTTGCTTTGGTGTTGCTTCAAGTCTGATACAGAAAACTAACAATATATGTTAAGTTTAGAATTTAGCTCCAAACGTTAGTAAAACTTCAGTAGGAATGATGACATAATTTTACTAGTTTGTTCCCACACATGTTTTTTGAACATTTGTGTGTAAGTAATCTATTCAGATCAGTCGGTGCTGTTATCAGACAGGGCAGTTTCTCACCTTTAAGTGCTTTGACATTTCTACTTGCCTGTCTCCTTAAAAAGAGGTCTTCAACCAAATGCACTGCTTTTAATCCTTTTCGACATTTCTATGGTAAAGTGTGGTACATAAGCACTGTGGTTCCTCCTTTAAGCACATAGATGTTAGTCATCCAATGAGCAGAACTCAAATTGGTTGAATTTGAAAATTTCTTGCTGGGAAAACGGATAAACTGAAAAGAAGATTGCTTGGGGCATTGTGTGCACATCAGAAAACATTTGAAAATCTTTGCTGGGCTTTTCTTCATGATTTATATAAAAGCTTGTTCTCAAAAAGATCCACTCATTAGTGTTATTTTGAACCTAACAATGAAAGGCAGAAGATGGTTTCTTGCAAAAAAAAAAATTTCTCTAATTGGATTGAAATTAAGTGGAAGAAATCGTGAGACAATTAACTGCTTTTTTATCAGGGTTGCACAGTCTGAAGGTTCAGTGGTGGCCTGCCTTTGCTGGCAGCCACAATCTTTCCCTCTACTTTCCACTGCCTTTGTTTATCTCATTTTTCAATTAACCTCCACGATTTAGCTCTCTTCATAAAGCCAGCTGCATGTTTGCTCCAAAGAACAAATAAAAATGGTTCCTTTCTCTCCTCCCCTCACACATGCATGTGCTATCTTTTCTTTTTCCGTTTCTCCGTCTTTCCCTCCAACACCCCTCTCTCTTGGCTGCATCGTTCTTTCAGCCCAGGATGCTGAGCTTCACAGCCCCTTGCAGGGTTTTAGAAGGCATGAGGCTGTATGTGTCAGATTAAAGAGGGGAAATCTGCAGCGTGCAGGGAGAGCTTTGTAGATATGGCAATTTGGTGATAACTTCCTCTTCTCTGTGCCCTCCCCCATACCTCCTCTGTCTCTTTCCCCCTTTCCCTTCCCCTCCCAGCTCCTGCCTTCTATTTGGAAGAGACTCCTGAAAAGACAGAGGGATGGCAGAAAGAGCCATGCTGCTGCTGGAACCCTGGACAATCTTTTGTCTGCATCTGGCCTGTTAGTCACCACAATAGGAATTCATGTCTCTCCTATTTTCACTGACTTTAACTCAGTCGGTCTGATTGAGTTTAGTTGAAATTTTCTCTGTACCAATCTTTATCGAAACTAATAATAAAATTATTATTAGTTTCAGTGCATGCAATAATTATCACTATTATTAAAATCACTATTAGGTCACTATTATTAAAATCACTTTGGATAAAAAAAGAGAAAAATGGAAGCAATGAAAGAGGAGATGGCAAAGTCCAGTCCCACACTGGTTTAGAGAAAGAGCCTGAGTCCCAAGACACGAATGGTCTGCTCCGTGATTAATTATTACTAATGAGAAGGGAGGCCCAGGAAACACACAGCAAATCAAAATGAATTAACTGCCTGCAGAACACAGAAAAGTAGAATAATTGCATTACTTTTTTCCAGAGTCACATGGGGCGCCATTCCCCTCTCCCAATCAAAGACCTGTTAGAAAATCAAATAGAATGCCATCTTGGGGCTGAGTCACTTCTGACAAGGGTGATTGAATGAATGTATTATTGTGTGCCCAAAGAAATGCTCACTGTTTGCCAAAGCACCCCCTCCTCATTCCCACCGCCCCTTTCCTCCATTGTGAAGGGAATGTTTATCAGCGCTGCAGTTCCATGGTTATGGATGATCTGGGTGCAATGCAGTGAAGGTTGTCCCACCCCAAGGAGCCTGAGTGCTGCTTATTTCAGCAGAAAGCTTCAGCAAGGAGCAACGTTTGGCAAGCATGAACACAGGACATAGTGCATGCAATGTCAACAGAGGGCTCCTTATAAATCAATCTGACCAAAGCAGATAAATCTGAAAGTTTATGATCTTGAACAGCACACTGGACTTGTGACTGCTCAAGAAATTGGGAGATTCTGGAGGTTTTTGCTTCATACAGCATGTGTTTTTTTGGTTCCGGGTGATATTTATCTCATTGATAATCACACTATTTTGCTTGCTCTAGCAAATACTCACACGTCTTGCAACCTCAAAACATTTTCTGTTATTACATTTGTGGTTGAAACAGAAAATGTATTTATATTCTGTTGAACACCAGAATATTATCACATTCTATATATATGTATATATGTATATAGAATTGGGCTGTAATTGTACAAAAAAAAGCAAAACATTAATTTAAGTACTTGATGAATGGGGTACAGTGTGGGAGACGGGAACTACAAATGGATTAATAAAGTTGTCATCTATCTATCCATCTCTGCTGATCTTAGCAGTTTGCTGCTGTTTCAGGTAGTAAATTGAAACAGTAGCTGTTGTTTCAGTAGCTACATCTGAGATTATTTGCTAACTTCAGTTTTTAACAACATAACTCACCTGCTGTAATTTAGTACGATGCACAATTTAGGATGTCCTCAGCAGAGTTTCGATTGAACCTATAGAAATATCCAACCAGACATGGCCTGACCCCAGAGACATATCCAAACCTGATCCAACATGACTAATTAACTCTATTTACAGGCCTGAGCCTGAAATAAACCTGATATAGGAGGGAAAAGCTCCATATGTGTGACACTGTGCGAAGTCAACACATATCTCTTTGTCATCAAGTTATAAATACTTCCAGAACTCTGACATCTGACAGTTTCCAGCCAAACACAAACCAACACTAAACCAACCAATTTTTTTTTAAAAAACAGCTCAAACATTTTAAAATATATTAAAAGAGTAGAACTATTACTCACAATCTAGAACATAAATTGTTCTATATTGTACTGGATTAAAGCAAACAGAAAAGGTTCCAATAAAATAACAGGCAGCCAAATAACCAACACACAAAGGCAGTGTTTCTGGACTTGCTGAAGAAAGATGAGAGACATGGATGGAGTGCTACAGAGATGCAGGGCTTATCTTTTCTGGTCTGAGTTGAACATTATCCAGGATGGTCAGACTGGAGACCGTCCTTCAGGATGCTCCCTCTCACTGTCCATTGCATCGTCCATCAACATGGTTTGCAGGGCTTGTTCAATCGATGACTTCCTCATCATTAAGACGTGTCCAGAATTATGCAAACCAGAGATGGTGAGGACCTCATATAAGTATTATACAACCCCTGGCAAAAAGTATGGAATCACCAGTCTTGGATGAGCACTCATTCAGACTTTTCATGCTGTAAAACAAACTCAGATCAAAAACATGATACAATAATAAGGCCATTCCAAAGTGCAATTTGTTGGCTTTCAGGAACACTCAAAGAAATGAAGAGAAAACATTGTGGAAGTCAGTGAATGATACTTTCATTGACCAAGCACAGGGAAATAAATATGGAGTCACTCAATTCTGAGGAAAAAAGTATGGAATCATGAAAAACACATAAACAAAAGACCATTCAAAATACATCACTAGTATTTAGTTGCACCACTTTTGGCTTTTGTAGCAGCTTTCAGTCTCTGAGGCATGGACTTGATGAGTGACAAACAGTTTTCTGCATCAATTTGGTGCCAACTCTCTTTGATAGCAGTTGCCAGATCAGCTTTGCAGGTCGAAGCCTTCTTGTGGAACATTTTTTTCAATCTCCACCACAGGTTTTGAATTGGGTTGAGATCTGGACTATTTGCAGGCCATGATATTGACTGAATGCCTTCACCGTTTTAGCCCTATGGCACGATGCATTGTCATCTTGGAAAATTATTTCATCATCTCCAAACAACTGTTCAATTGAAGGGATGAGAAAACTGTCCAAAATGTCAATGTAAACTTGTGCATTGATAGAAGAATTAACCACAGTCATCTCCCCTTTGCCTGATATGCAGCCCCATATCATCAAGGACTGTGGAAATTTGGTTGTTTTCTTCAGGCAGGCCTCTTCATAAATCGCACTGGATCGGCACCAAACAAAAGTTCCAGCATCATCATCAGATTCTTGCATCATCAATGCAGATTCTTGACTCATCACTGAAGATAACTTTCATTGCAGTCTTGTTCTTTTATGTTTAGGTGTCAATGATGTTTTTTGTTTAGCTTTCCTGTATTGAAATCCCATATCCCTTAGGCGATTTCTTACGGTTCAGTCACATACATTGGCTCCAGCTTCCTCCCATGTGCTTCATCTGTTTAGTTGTAATTTTTCAGTTTTCAAGGAAAATGGCCTTAAGTTGTTTGTCTTGACGCTTTAATGTCTTTCTTTGTCTACCAGTACGCTTGGGTTTAGCAACCATCCTATCCCGTTTGTATTTGGTCCATATCTTGGATACAGCTGACTGTGAACAGCCCACATCTTTAGCAACCATGCGTGAAGGGCTACCTTCTTCAAGAAGTTTCACAATCCTCTCTTTTGTTTCAAGGGATATTTCTCTTGTTGGAGCCATGGTTCTTGCCACTCCACTTTGTCCAGTAGCCCTACAAGGTGTCATGACTGCAGGTGTTTTTAACTGCAGACTAATGGGCACATCTAATCTGGGGCAGGTGTCCATTTAGGGAAAGGAAATAGACTGGGTGTGTCCTTATTTTCTACCTCCAATTTGAGTGATTCCACACTTTTTTCCTCAGAATTGAGTGACTCCATATTTATTTCCCTGTGCTTGGTCAATGAAAGTATCATTCACTGACTTCTACAATGTTTTCTCTTCATTTCTTTGAGTATTCCTGAAAGCCAACAAGTTGCACTTTGGAATGGCCTTATTATTGTATCATGTTTTTGATCTGAGTTTGTTTTACAGCATGAAATGTCTGAATGAGTGCTTATCCAAGACTGGTGATTCCATACTTTTTGTCAGGAGTTGTATAATACTGGTCACTCTTCTGCAGATAACAGCTTGACAAAGTACTATTTAAAAAAAAGATTGCTAAACAACTTACCTGTTAGCAGAAGACCTTTTCTGGCGGTTCCTCAGGGCAGACAGCTGGTCCTACCAGAGAATATTCTACTTCCTCAGGCTCATCCTGCAGGCCACAACGTCACCAGCATTTAGGCAGATGATGTAGTGAATGATGCATGCTGTGATGAGGTGCAGTGGTGTAAAAGTATACAAATGTTATATTTTGTTATGTTTACTCTAACGCTTTATAAGGAAATTAAGAATGGATATTTCCATCGTGTTGCTGTTTGTTTCTGGAAAGGAGGAATGGCATTCAGTCATGTGATTTGTTTGTTGACAGTGATGCTGATGAACTACTGTAGGTAGTTTAGCGAAAGTAGAATGGCAGTGAAGTCAGAGGTGTGGTCTTTTGGGTGCATCCCTATGAAACAGGGATCCTCAAATCCAGTCCTCAACAGCTGGGGTCCTGCAGCTTTTATGCGCGCCCTTTGTTGCACACACCTCAATCAAATGATTGCCTTTGATTGGATGTTAACAATGGTAATTGGACTTAATTTATACAGAGCTTTTCTAGTCATACTGACCTATCAGAGTTCCTTACAGTAAGACAGTTTTACCCAATGGCACATATTTAGACACCGATACGGAGAACAGAAAGCAGCTTTGTGTTAAGTGACTAATTCAGATATCTTCTAATTGTAAGGCAACTATCCATTCATTATAGCACAACTATTGTGTAACAGTTATGCTATATAATATTACAACCATTGGAAACTATTATTTTTTCATTTATTTACCTCTAAAAAAAAATATTGAAAAGTTTTTTGGAGTTGCTTTGACAATTCCAAAAGTCAGACAAATCAGTTTCAGACTGGTTCTAGAATGTTCTGTTGAAGTGCACTTAATGGAAAGAAAGCTCTTGTCTGATGGTGTCATGATGTGTGTAGGAGTGGACCCAATTGCAGCAGGCAGTAGGCGTAGTATATTGTGTATATTTTAATGAAAAACATCTACTAACAAAGTCCAAAATCATGGGGTACAAGGAAATCCAAAACAAGAAAACTGGAGACATGAGGGTAATAAGGATAGTGACTAGCATAGTGATGGGACAGACTGACGAGTTCCGACTGAGATGGAGGAGCTTAAGTACTGGGAGGTAGTAAATGGAATAATGGGCCTAGCTAGATGCGATGACTGATGGCAGGTGTGAATAATTGGCACAGGAAATAGATGGGGGGTGGAGAAGGTCGCATAGGGAAGCTAAGAAGATCTGCTGGGGGAAAACAAAAGGGAGGAAACAGGAAGCTGAAAATACTTCTAATATTGAAGAAACATTAAGACTAAACAAACCTGATAAACTAGAAGAGAAAAAGACACAAGGGAAATCATGAACAAACCTAAACAGAAACAAGGCTGATCTAACAAAAAGAACTAAGGAACATAGAGCTAGAGTAATTAGAAGGACTAAACAAAGAAATATCCTAACTAGATTTACTAAAGGAAGATGGGCATGGATGCAGACATAACAGAACTAAACCAAAAGTAATCAGATAACAAAAGCTAGAAACACTACAGGAGGAAGGTAGAAGGCCTTAATAACTTAACTGGAACCACTAAAGAAAAGTATACAGTACCTAGACTCAGACATGTAAGAACAGTTGTTCTTACATGTTCTATTTCATCATTCTAGGTTCAGTTGAACCTAGAATGATGAAATAACTAAGAAATAAACATTTTTAGAAACACTACAGGGAGGCTGAAATAAGGAATAACTAGAAGGATTAAATAAAAATAAACTATAATCACTAAAGAAAGCTCACATTTTAAAGTTGCTAAATAGGTTAGAACACAGAATTGTATACTTTTAGTTCCTCACACAAATATGTACAGGTTTAAGACCATGCTGGGGTCATTCAGTATAAAAATGGATATTTCTTTTTTTTTCAATAAAATGTGGCCTCATGTCTTCCCGTGACGTAGAAAAACACCAGATACTCAGTGGAGTGATGTGAATATGAAATAAACACACACCAGAGCTAGTCTTTGCACAACTCACAGACATCATGAGAAGGCCTAAGGCAGCATGTGATTTGTTGTCAGAAAATCAAAATGATCTTTAAATTCTTGTTCTGTATGGCCACCACAGCTTATCTTTTGACCTAGATAAAGTGTCCATCGTGTCTCACCACTGTGACTCATCCACAGCAGTCTAGTGCACTTCCAATTTATTCAGATTGTCAAAATTAGAACCAGTGGACAGATGTGCTTTAACACGGACAAGGAATTGAGGCTGTGAAAGTAGTGATGGTTTAGAATGATTGCCAGAGCTAATGAGCAGGCATTGTGAGCAGCACCCACAATGACATGATTATCATAAACTGGGACAACACAATAAAACCCTAGCATTATGGATTGCACTATCTTCAACCATTATCAAAGACAATATTTTATCCACCAAACAAGCCAATCTGTTGTTCCGTCATATCTCAGGCCTGGGTAAGCACTAAGCCTGGTAATTATGATGTTTTATTAACCCTGGCAGCAAAATCCAGATCTATTTTGCTCGGCTATCATTCATGTCATCTGATATGATCAAAGCAAAAATGACCATTTAATTATTTGAATGACGGTGAGGGAAAGGTTTGGGGGATCTGAATAATTATTCAAAATTTAAGAATTTATTAAGTTAAAATCAAACAAAGATTAATAAGGATAAATAAAATAATGATAGGTTTCATAATAATAATTGTTTGAATTTATATTCAGTTCTTGGGTTTCCACCAGGACTCAGACACTGAGGTGTAGACTTTTGCTGGAAAAGCTGCCAGTAGATAAAGAGAGAAAACAAAGCAGAGGCGAGAAGCTGCTGCCAGCTCCCAGCTACACTCAACCTGCCAATTAACTGATTATGAGCCGGTTGGGCAGAGCTGGCTCTAACAAACAGTTAATCCTTGTGGTTTTCTGAGGTATTTTCTTAATAAAGTGTTACCACACCCCTTTAAGTGTTTTTTATTCAGCAACACTCACATTTTTTTTATCATTTCTGTCTTGAGAGAGGATCAATTTCCTTTTCAATTTAAAATGTTCAAGTTCTTTTGAAACCCCTCTAAATACCTTTCCTGACACAGACATCTTTCTCCCCATAATGTTCCTTGTCACTTTAGCAGTCAGAACCCCTGTTACAATCCATGGCTGTTTGGGTTTTGATCATTTCTTTGTTATTTCTTTATATTCTTTAGGTTTTGCCAAATTCTGCTCTTTCCTCTGTGTTCATTAGTGTTCCAAAGACCTTGCCAAATTAGTTGTTTTTTTTGTGTTCAATTTCTTTTTTTGTTCCTTTATTTTGCTCTTTGTATTTTTGCATTTTGCATATTTTCCCTAGAATATTGTCAACAGATTTTCCTTTGTTTGGTAGTCCTTTGAGCCTTTGTTCAGCCCTTTCGATGTTCATTATTTACAGTTCATCAACTTGCCACTCCGCTCTCTTCTACAGCTGTTTTCTATTACCTTATTCTGCCCTGCCTATGTTCTTTCTTAGTTCTTCTCATTTAGCCTTTGAAGGCCTGCTAGTTGCTTTTGGGGAGCATGATAAAACTTCTACGATTCAACTTAATTACAGCAACTTTGCTTCTTTATCAGCCATTTTTCTAAGTTGCTTGACTTTCTGTCAACCGTAGAATAGCAATCTTCCGAAACATTAACAGTAACAATACACAACTGATAATGGTGATAAAGCAAAGTGATAAAAAAGATCAAAACAGAATCACAAACAAACCTCATGACGGCTGTTAGCCTGGTCTGGAGCAGGCTAGCTGCTCAGATTAAATCTCCATGGTAACTAATGCGCTACAGGTTTTGTGAAACCTAGTCCAGGTTTAATTCAGCCAGGATATCTATAAAATCCCGGTTTAATCTATCATGGTTTTGTGAAACAGCCCTCTGCACCATGATAGTTCAACCTTCTTTCTGCTATTTGGTCCTTCTTCAAACTAACTGAGTAGCTCGGAGTCACAGCAACACAGTAATACACATAAAGTGCCATTTGTTTAGTGTGTATGTTGTAAAAAAAAATAAATAATCAATAAATGTACTAATCCATAGTTTGTTCTGGATCTTTAACCTTGTCCCAAAATTAGATTTGGAACTTAGAACATAAAGTTTGAGAATCCATGATAGAGGATAGAATTATGCATACTTTTGAAATTGCTTGGTAAGTAAAAAAAAAAATCAGTCACAACATGGAATTTTAATATTGATTGTAGTTTAACTCATTGCTTTATCTATCTACTATGGCAGGATAAATCATGTCCTGTGTTTTTGATTTTAACGCTTGTGCATGTGAGGGCTGAGGCAACTGATACAAGTGATATGGGTGTGGGGTCGGTTGGACCCCATTTGTAAACACAAGGGTTAAAATAGCTTATCACACCCACTCAGGTCTCATCTCAGTTCTGCACAAACGTGTCTGTCATCCTACTGTGAATTAAACACAAAGTAAGTCACATGCATTACCTTTTGATGGTGCACAGACTGCGATCTCAGTTGCAAAGATTCATAAAAAATCAACACAAGTTATTAGTCTTCCCCAACAGATGGAATACACTCTTATTTAGCTTCATCTAAAGTTCTGCTCAAACCCATGACAATTAATCACACAATACACCAGAACTCTCCCTGCATGGAGTTCCTTGGGCCTCTAAATGGGGTAAATAACCCCAGCACTCACCATGCAGGAAGACATTTCATCAAACAAATATGATCAAAACAAAACTAATGACGTGTAAATTGTTTATGATGTGTTCTAAAATGAGCAGATGCAGTGCCCTGTCTGGGAGTAATCAGACACGAGAAAGACCTAATCAGGGAGAAATGAATACGAACACAGGCGAAGTGCACTTTGACACTCCCCGCACTGTAGTGGTCGGAAGGTGTGTGTCACAATCACGTTACATCAGGCAGCAGGAAAACATGTGTGCTCTGCCATTTGTGCTCAGGCATGAATGACTGACAGTGACTTGAAAAAACAGTTTCATAAAAGAGCAATCACTAAATGGAATGAACGGTTATTTGTGAGGAAATGGCGCTCTATTGAATTTTATAAACTAGTTACTATTGTGCACTGACTCTGTAAATGTGCACAAAGGACATTTATTGAATCAAATGCAATTATCCTGTAAAGAGACAACCCAAGAGATGTTTCATTATACAAATTTGTGTAGTAGACATGTTTGATAAATAACAAGTCTGACAGGTGAAGTGGAGAATCCTGATTATTCTCTTTCAAAGCATCAACACATCATGTTGCATAAAAGAAAAAAATCCAAATGATGTTAGCTTCCTGGAAATTTCCCCTCAACTCTAACCAGTTTTCCTGCCTTTGCTAAAGAAGCACATTGTACAGCACAATTTCACTACCATGTTTCATCATAAAATTTCCAGTCTCCATACATCACCATACACATCTCACCACAGTGGGCTCCCCCAGCAGCTCCTCATGGGCTTCATTGCTCTCACAAGATTACCTCCTTGTAGGGTTAAGTCCTTGTGAACTTTGAACTTCATCATTTGAACGCTTTATCACCACCTTGAGCCCTTTTTTTGTTTTTGTTCTGCCTTCCTCTTAAGGCTCCTTTCACCCACCCAGTATGCATTTATTGCTGGTATCTGTCTTTGGGATGCTGGTGGAGGTTGTTTGTTTTGGCTTTGGATTGTTTGAGCCACCTATTCTTTGTCAAGTAATCAAGCTGCTCAGTATACAATCTCTTCATTCGCTGTCATTCCCCTGGACTCTTATATTGCTTCCTGTATTTGATTCCTGCATTTGCTGCCCATCTTCTTCCTTTACTTTATGATTCTCTGTTCCTGGCAGGTCCTGTTTGCAAGTTTCACATTTGGTGTCATTTAATCTCTTTAATGTATTTTCTGTCCTCAAATCTCTCTGTATCTTGGGACCTACAACAAATCTACATTACTATGCATTTCTTGATAAAGAACTGTAAATTAATGTGATGTCGCCTCATTTTTCACATTTCAAGTGCACATTACTTTGTCAGTAATGTCTGGTTCAAACGGTAAGGTTTTAAAATTGGTGGCTGGGTTCCAAAACATACTTGACAATAAAAAAACTTTGGTACAACTGGCTTAGTTGCACAGTGTGTGGTTAGTCAGACAGAAGGAGCAACACAGCACACGCAAACCAATTTCATTCACCAACATTCAGATGTTGGTGCATGACTTACGTTGAAGATCAAACATAAGTTCAGAGTAAACAAACATGACCGACTGAGAAGAAGCAATGTAGATAGTTTGTGGATTGTAATTAAGAAGCATTCTGATAATCAGGGCTTCTTAAGATTGTCAGTAGTGAAAAACAGGATAAAAACAGGCCTAAAATGTTCCTTTGTGAACAAGGAATGAAGGGAATGGACATGGATAGTAACATGTTTCTTTTTTGGCTAGAAACAGTTGAAGATGTATTTAAAAATGGTGCATGAATTAAATCACTCAGCCTAATTTTCAGAACACACTAAATCATTTTCAGCCAATAGATTTGCGTCAGCCTAGACACAATAACCATCAGTTTCCATGGAAGCAACCATAGAGCCAGGAGTTAAGACCCAAGTTAACATTTGAACCACTCACTGTGTAGTACTGAGGTAATAGTGAAAACAACAGTAACACTGCTACAAATTCATAATGGGTTCAAGATTGTTCAGTTATACTAAGTTTTATTCTTCAACACAAATGTGAATTTAGCCTTTGTGAGGGATAAGTACATTCAGTCCAGTTTCCACCTCTTACTCATAACAGACATTTGTTTGGTGGCAGTGATAGTTGCTAGGAAGCATGTAGACTGAATTTCCACAGTGGGCCGCCTGCCACTGAAAAAGCAGTACATTGCTGCAGATGCTGTGAGATGAGAAAGCAAAGTTATCCCCTGCCAAGTGTCTGAATTATCTGTGCTAATCCCACAAGCTGAAGCTGAGGATCTGACATGGAAAAACAAAAGCTTTAGTTCCACAGTGGGATGGAGGTGAAGACAAAGCTGAGGGACAGCAGTGGCCTCAACCTTCTGCCAAATTAGAATTTGGGCTTGAAGAAGGCAGAGTTTTTGTAGACACACAATAAGAAATAAAGGGAAGCAAATTAACTCCCTAAAAGAGGGTAACATGAAAGTTTTCAGGCATCAATAGCTTGTTTAAGCGCAAAACCACAGCATCTCTCTCATTCGTGCCAATTAGAAAAATTTTTTTATTTAATTTTAATATACAAATTAGTTCCAGTCACATCTGAGTCTTTTTAAGTTATTTTAATTACAATCTGGTTTAGTCAACTAAAAATGAAATCACAGGGGGATGCTGTTTTAAAGAGATTTATACAAAGCATGAATTTATATTTTAGGGACAGAAAATTTTACAATTTTATTTCTACTTACATCAAAACATTTATACTAGAAAGGACTAGAGATCAAGGTATGTTTTGCAATACACAGGGACGTTTTTGTTTTTTTAAACAACTTTATTTTAATTGTTTTTTAATGAAAATTTGAAAAGAAATTCTTATAAGCATAAACTTTGATTTTTTTTTTTTTACATTCTTCTTCAACTGATAAAAAATTATGTGCAATGCAGTAATCTCAAACTTCAAGTTAATATTTTCTATAATTTAATGTTTTAAAATTCACATACAGTCAAAATCCTTTAAGTTGTTTGACCTGAGCAATAAATGTTAAATTTTAACTTTTTTTTTTCTTCGAGCATTTTATTGCTGCTGGATAGCACATACTTCATTTTCCATTTTTATAATACATCGGTTAATGCACATTAGAAACTGCCACTAAAAGAAGTGTATTAGAATAATTAATTTCATATATGCATAATTAAAATTACTGTTTAAAATCCATAAAATCTACAGGTTAAAACTAAATAGGTAAAAAGCACAATAAAAGAGTATAAATATGCATGAAATGGTCTATACTTGTAGCGCTTTATCAAGTTCAGAGGACTTGATAAAGTGTCCATCACCAGCTGGCGAAGTGTCTTGCCCAAGGACACAATGACAGAGTGGGGACTCAAACCAGCAATCCAAACATGACAAATTCCTACCACTGTCGCCACAGTGGTAGGAATGTGTGTCATTTTGACCAGTGGCGGCTCTGCATTCAATAAGGAAGCGAGGCAACACAGTGTAATTGAGGTGGGTTTATTTGGGAGCTCCTGGTCACCATTACACCGACACCCTTCACACAGTGAAGCAAAGAAGCTGACATTCATACCTGAGGCAAGTTCCAACACTTAAAGGGGTGATAAAAAAACAAGACAAACAAAAAACAAACACTACTTACACAAACCTAGCAAGCAATAAATGATCCAACAAATATTTACATGCATGCAAATTATTAAAACTAAACTAATCTAAGGTCAATCAAAAGTAAATATAACTCAATATAAATCCTCAGAGTATTACCCCTCTTAATGGAAGATGCTCCAGGAGCATTTGTCTCCCTTTCTGCTCCACCTTGCTGAGACACACCCAGAAAGGCAAGTACTCAAACAATTAACTCAAATTGAACCAATCTAAATCAGAAACAAACTGACATCTTCCTCCACATTGTCTGAACAGGAAAGATGGCCAGTCTCCCTACCCAAAAAGAAAGTTCACTAAATGTCACAATGTAACTGAAATAAAGAACTGATACAAAACACATTTAGACTGTAAATAAATAATATATCAATAATCAATATGGGATGGAACCCCTAGTCTCCATCACAATGTGTATGTTACATAGTTTAAAAGCCAGTAGAATAAGTGGCTTTGGCTAACATCAGTCAATCCCATTGTTTGTCCCACTGGTCAGATTGTTGGTGTTGTAAAGAACTAGAGAGCTGAATAGGGAGACTAGATCCAAAAGCTTGGAAACCTTAGAAGGCATTTCATTAATGGGTGGCAAACCATGGTCTATTTGAACACAACCTATTCTGGTTGCCCAGTGTGGAGGATAGGTTTCACTGTATTCACTGGTAAGGTTTTTCAGATACCTTCTCAGACTGACATATACTGATTAAATAAGATAAGATACAATTTATATGGGAAATTGTTGTAGTCCAAAGTACATCAACTGTAGGATATGCAATCACATTCCAATAAGACAAGAAATGTCACAGTGTAGACAAATATCACTGAGTGAGACAGCGGTACTAAAACATGGCATCTAGAATGAAGGACAATATAACTGCACCAAGACAAGAATTATTGCATCTACACAATACAACTTATTAGATGTTGTAATATAAAAAAATCAATTAAATGATGAAAATTTGATAAAAGAGTAAAATAAATACATAGATGACATACTGGAATAGCCAAAGCCTGTTTGTAGTAGTCTTGTTCTGACCTTGATTGATGAGGTCAGAAAAATCTGCTTCCAAACTGTTGTTTATTTAGTCTTTGTCACTTATACATAGAATCAGCATTAGAACCTATCCTCATGGAGGTACATCCACATCTCTTATTTAGCAACGAGCACTACTATTAATTGCGGTGAGTATAAGTCATGGTAAACAAATATTATGCATGTTGTTATTAAGAAACAACATGCATCCATCACTATTAGGGTCCAACTCAGCAAGAACAGGTGCAAGAACACCACCTGTTCTTGTTTTGCCTTAAATCTAGGATTAATATGCCATTTTTTGAAGTCTTTTACTTTACTTGTGCACATCAGGGCAGATTGTATAGTTTTTGCATTGCACTTTTCCATAATAAATGCAATCATCCTTTAAGAACTACAAACATTGCGGAAATCTGTAAGGGGGATTTATTTTGTCGCAATGTAGCAAGTTAGTTTTTGTAAAGTTGTACCTAAAGCATCTTCTAAACAGATGATGCAGTAGATGTTGGAAATCAGCTTTTCCTTTTAATAAAATAAATATATTACTCACAGTGTTAGCAGAAGCTAATTTACCATATCGTAGATATCCTGCCCTGTTGTACTTGTTATAACATCGATGTAAAATAGCTGTGTTCAAGTGCTTGTGGATATGATTTTTCCCTACAATTTTAGAGCACAACAGATCAATTTTCCCTTCCGGGAGCAGAATGAAGAAAAAGATCATTTACTATGTTATTACCTTCCACAGACAGAAACAGAATTGTCAGGAATTCAATATACAAACATGATGCCGCATTGTAATGCAAACAGAATAAATATTTGCTTGGCTTTATGGCAGAGGGTAAGAAGCACCTCAGCTGTTCATCATGAGAAGCATTTTAAACTACTGCTTGATACCCAGTGACGGCTCAGCACATCAACAAGTTCCCATGAAAGCACACACAACACACACTCCATCCACCAGTCCCTTTTTTATGTGGAATTTGTAATGGTTGTGTGACTTTGTCACAATGCATTTTTTTATTCTTATTAACTGCATGGGTGCAATTTATTTTCCTCTCAGGCGATGGAGATGGTTGCAAGTGAGGGCAACTCTGGCCGAAGCTGATAAGCCGCTGCTCAAACACAGTCCTACTGGAAGAACCAGATTTATCAAGAAGACAATGTCCAGTAGGTCAGGAACACACATGCCCTGAAAACACACACAGATGAGGACAGCTGAACGCTCATGTGTATAACTATATTTGGGAAGACACAAACACCATTTTTACCTAACCTCCAACCTTTATGTCAGTGAAATATTTTTCACTCAGTGTTTCTACTCCGACATTTTATCTCTGTTTGAAAATCTAATGAGTAAAAATAAGACAAAAAAAATAATAAAAGTCCACACAATCATATTTTAGAAATGTGATCAAATACTGATGAAGAGACTGCATTCTATCATTTTGTGCAGGTTTGATATTGGACTGAAGTAAACATAGCAGTTTTTATCCTGTTTGTGTTTACAAGTTTAAATTTATAGAATACTTC
The DNA here is from genome assembly GCF_000485575.1 of Poecilia formosa. Classification (NCBI taxonomy): domain Eukaryota; kingdom Metazoa; phylum Chordata; class Actinopteri; order Cyprinodontiformes; family Poeciliidae; genus Poecilia; species Poecilia formosa. The sequence continues at coordinate 644,574 of NW_006800040.1, forward strand.
AGAACAATTAAACACACAAACTGAAAATTGTCTTCCAGAAATAAGAAATATAAAAACATCATAAACAAACAGCAAAAAAAAGTGGTAGGCAATAACTTTAACCTTGAGTATAAAAAGTTGACCTACCTATGTGAAAATAGGTAAGTGAACCTATTTTCACCTACCTATGATGAATAGCTGCTATGATGAATAAATGAGACCGTGTTGATGTTTCAACATTTGATGTGGCATGGATTTAGTATAATCCATCTGAAAAGCCATCAAATTGTTTAAAGGGAAAGAAATACAAAATGAAACGTTGCAACAATTCGTGGATATCTTCAACAAAACAAATGAAACTAAGTCCTTCTGTCTACATGTGTAGATCATGTTTAGTGGCATGGTAAAACTCTACAGTTGCTAACTTTTGTAAAGTTTTACCAGAACGACAAACACTGATTACTTTTTTAAATATCTGAACTAGAATCTGCCATGAAATTTGATAAATATTTTCACCAGAGTAAAATTTTCATCAGAAGCTGAACTTTTGGGTGTATTATCAGCCATCTTGGCTCTAACCTGTAATGTTTTATACACTACTACACCCATTATAATGACCTCAAATGTGGACACCAGGTCCTATGTAGAGCAAAATTTAGCATTCTGGACTAGCAAAATGTTAAGTCCCCGTATGTGGATGCCAGGTCTGAGGAGGATAGAGCAGCCATCCACAAAGTCTACTTACCTTCTGAGGTTTTAAGTGAAGTTCTGACATGTAGAAATGTAAGGTGAAGACCACAAGCAAGCTACTGTCCAAATATTCTATCCCGGTAATGAAGAGCTGAATTTGTTTCGTGTTTACTTTGGTTAATACCTCTTTAAAGGAGATTATGCCTTTGTTTGTTGTTGATCTATTTGACTATATGTTTGGCAAACTGGAAAGTGACTGCAGATAAAAGTTATGAATCACAAACTTCATGACTTGGCCTAGATCCATCATCAACCATATAATTATTGTCACTCTTAAGTTAAATCCGATGGATAGCACTTGGAATGATGTACAAAGGCCCAGAGGCTTGAAGCAAACAATGGCAGCTGTGGCAGTGTGTGTGATACTAGCTGTTTAGTATGAGAGAAAAACAAACCGTGCTCCGTCTGTGGGCTACAAATAGAGCACACAAAGGGTTGTTTGTTCTTATGCTTGTCTTTTCCCTGTATGGGAAATAGCATTTGGAGCTTCTGTTGTCATATTCTCTATTTGAGCATGACGCCGGCTGCATTGTTTAGTTGTCTGATCCTGGTATTAACCATTAGTCTCTCAAGCATTTGCCATTCTGAAATAGGTCCTAGAGATATTTTAGGCAGACAGAGACAAATGGAATCCAAAACAGAACAGTGTAATTTGTATATGTGACAGTACTGCATGTATAATATTGAATGTTTTAATATAGGAACTTGGGAATCTTTTGAAAAGCATGAGACCAGAAAGACACCACAAATCCATTAAGAAATTCTCAGAAAGGCTTGACTATAGCTGGGATCTGAATCCAAAGTGAGGAAGTTCGTAGTCATCCAATGAATGGACCAGAGCTAGGAATCTTTCAGCCACAGCGGAATCTTCTCAGCCAGAAATAAGCTGGTCTGAAATTTCCCCATCAACAAAGAAATCCTGTTTGGATCTGTGGATGAGCAAAGAGCCTCATTCTGGACTCAAAAGTAGGCAGTGCTTATTAGTTTATGTGTGAAAAACTGAAGGGCCCTAAGATTTTCTCCCTTTCATTTACTCTTTTTCTCCCAGAATAATAATGGTGTTTCACTCACAGTTATGTTATGTTTTCTCAAACTGCCAGTGACTAATAGCAGATGGTCCTCAGACAGAGCCAGGTTGACTTAATTATTTTAAATAGTACCGATTCACAACAAATGTCTTAAAGGTGTAGTATGTAGGTCTTGTGAAAAATATGTTTTCTACATATTTGCTAAAATATGTAAAATGTGTTAAAAAACAAACTTTATTGATAACAAAGGGAAATTAAATGTAACTCATGCCTGAGCATTCATGACAGGCTCTATTATTGGGAAAATGCTGTAGCGTAAAAAGAAAGGTGGAGGGTGTGAGCAGCATGTACATAAGAATGATTGACAGTTCTAAGACTCTCCTTCTGACTGGTTGTTTTTGACTGAGTGGTGTATTTCTGCAATTAGACCTGGGAACACCAGGAGAAAGCATAGAAGCTATTTTTTTCAAAGATTATGTGTTTCATCCGATACTGTCACGACATTTTGACAGTTTTAATATGTAATTTTTATTTTCTTTTAAATAAAAATTACATTCTGTAACTAGGAAGAGAAGAACATCCAGTTTATTTACAGAAATATATCGTCAATTCAGTCCAATTATACAGATGTATTCAATATCAACTATATCAACTACATGCTTTCTGATTTGTTTGTAGCTACAAGACAATCCAGTCAAGTTTGGTGTTATTTAAAGTGGTAAAAAGTTTTTTTTTTCTTTTCATGTATCTGTTATTCCTATGTATTTTAATTTATTCAATATATGTTACTGATATTAGTAGTAACTGTCAGTTGATTATTATGTACACTGCTGATGCTCTTCTTATTATAACTATTTTTCATGTCGTTTTGGCACTGTGTTTCTACCCACTTATTAAAATTTATCTCTTAGTTTCTATGGCTTTTTAATATATACTTGCTGCAACATTAATTGCCCTCTGTGACTTAAATTAACTTCAACCTAAATAAATTATAATTTTGATAAATACTCTTCATTCTTGCTTTAAGAACAATATTGAACAATTTCTTTATACGTAGAGTGAAACATGAAAAAGTTTGATTTTTCAGTGGATGTGAGACTGACATTTTTCATGACATATATTAAATCCAGACACACTGATATCATTTTTGCTATACCAGAGCTATCAGACAACATTTCAAACATAATCATTAGTTGGATTGTGAGGTTGTTTACTGTATATGAGAACAGTTCAAGCACCAGGGCTGAGATAAGGAAGAAAAACTACCGTTTGAGGTTGAGAGGAGCACAGAGATGTCTAAAAGTGAAAAAAATGCTGTGCTGTCACAATATGACAGCCAATCCATCAGTGAAATGGAGACTGTGTCTGAAGCGCCAAGGAGAAAGTGTCTGAAAGTTTTATAAATAGTTGTGCCTTTTAAAGGAAATCTGAAATTTTCACATGACTGCCATCAACATTTTTTAGAGAATATTTCAAGTGAAGAACTCTTTGAACATGACTAAAACATTCTAAAATATGAAGCAGCACAGCTCAAAACTCATTTGGAAACAGCAGGATCTCCCAGTGAAATGACAAGTTTATTCCCAGGCCAGTGACACTTCCAACGTGTCACAGTTCATAAACAGTTTCCATGACATCTATTAACCTGGCTTATCCTTTTGCTTTTTATGAATAAGTGAACCAGGGTATCTTGTAAGTATCTTACTTCTTGTGCTGAAAGCTAATAAATACATCCTCTAAATCCACCCTCAGTTGAATTAGTAAGTTAACTTTTCAACATACTGCATATGTTACAGCATCATCAGACATATAGGTCCTAATATAGCTCATTGGATATATTTGCCCGTTAAAGATGCATAAGAAAAAAAGATGTCGTTACAGATGTGTACTATTAAAATCCCCAGTAGCAAGCAAATGTTCAGATTATGTTCACCAAACATCAAAGTCGAATGTTCCAACCTGACGTTCACCAAACATTGAACATTCACTGCAAACATTCAGTCGCTAAGGAATTTTTTATTTTTATTTTGCTATAATTTTATTTAATCAGTGTTAATATCTTTTAAACACTTATGTTAATTAATAATTTTTGCCAAAATCAGTATTTTTCTCTTCTAAGGAAAAGTGCATCTCTGAATGTTGTATTAAAGTTGTCTGAATGTCTGTGTGGGAAGTTTTTATAAAATGCAGTCAGAAAACCTCAGTACCACACTTGGGCACTAGAGGGCTCCTCGTCCGGCCAAACCTTATCCACGCCATTCAAATAACAGTTATTTTATGGAGGAACTTTTCTGCCGTAATCCAAGAACGCACATTTTCAGTCTGAAGACAGGATTTCACGTCTTTCATTGTCAAAACTTATGAAAACCTATCTATAGATAGATTAGAGATAGATAGATAGATAGATAGATAGATAGATAGATAGATAGATAGATAGATAGATAGATAGATAGATAGATAGATAGAT
>NW_006800040.1:648807-657857 GCF_000485575.1 Poecilia formosa
CCACCAAAAAAACCAGTCAGAAAACCTCAGTACCACACTTGGGCACTAGAGGGCTCCTCGTCCGGCCAAACCTTATCCACGCCATTCAAATGACAGTTATTTCATGGAGGAACTTTTCTGCCGTAATCCAAGAACACACATTTTCAGTCTGAAGACAGGATTTCATGTCTTTCATTCTCAAAACTTAAGAAAACCTATCTATAGATAGACAGACAGACAGACAGACAGATAGATAGAGCATATGTGCAAGATGATTTCTGCTGAACAAGAATTAGAAAGTAGCCCAACCACCACCATTTAATTGCGATTAGTATAAACATGAGTGCTGAGCATGTTGACCAGATAACATTGGAAAAGAGAACTGTACAAATGTAGACTGAAAATGCTGAGGAAGACTAGTGGCAGAGCCGCAAGAACAAGGAGCAAACAGGAACATGGAGAATAATTTGAGGGTCATATGAGTCGTGAATCAAGGAGAGTTTCTTAAATACCGGGGGTTGAATGATGAAACAATGGACCAGTGCTACATAGAAAAGAAGGTGCAGGTGTGAGGGGAGAGGAAAGTGCAAGCTCAGAGAGACAGAGAGAGATGGCACATCGGAACAAGGAGGATTAACACTAACAGGGAAATAGGAAACATAAATCTAAACATAACTAGCAATAGTTAAACATGGGAAATAAACATAATCTAACTAAAAAGAAACAGAAACAATCTTGATTTAATCAAAACAAATAATAATTAGCGCAAAACACAAATTATGAAAACTATAAACGACTTGGATGTAACGAGTAACGCGACAGTTTTGTAGAAATGTAGTGAAGTAGAAAGTACAGATACTTACTGTAAAATGTAGTGGAGTAAAAGTAGAAAGTATCCATTATTAAATCTACTTAAATAAAGTACAGATACACAAAAAATGTACCCTGCTCAAAAAAATAAAGGGAACACTCAAATAACACATCCTAGATCTGAATGAATGAAATATTCTCATTGAATACTTTGTTCTGTACAAAGTTGAATGTGCTGACAACAAAATCACACTAAAATCATCAATGGAAATCAAATTTATTAACCAATGGAGGCCTGGATTTGGAGCCACACACAAAATTAAAGTGAAATGTTCCCTTTATTTTTTTGAGCAGTATACTTAAGTACAGTAACAAAGTACTTGTACTTCGTTACTTCCCACCACTGTTGATGACACAGATTAGTCTCTTTACTGGAATCTCTAGAGTAAACACAGGAAGACTAACTTCCTGAGTTGTTTTTATCATATTGATTGATTGAGTTTGAGTGCTGTCCATATTTTGGTGAGGGTATGTCAGAGGGTTGGAACATTTTTTTTATTTATGTATTTTTTTAAATAATTTTAAGGGAAAATGTATTTTCTATGTTTTTATATTTACACTGCCTGTTGAAATGAAGGGCATTTATATTCGAAGGTTCCACTGTACATAAATTTGACATGTCCTAATATAAAATGCTAAAACTTTAATATGTGCACATATAAACTTCAAAAGAATTAAAACCTATGACAATCTACAACTGATTCTGATTCTGGATTTCCTGTCATCAATTTTAGAATCAGTGCAACTTTTTAATAGAAACATATGGCGTGGTTCTCCATGCCTCATCCAGTCTCATCCAAGTAATCTTCAGGCTCAGCTTCCACAAACCAAAGACAATTAAATGGTAAAACATTCCAATCTATCATGTTTTATATTAAATTATCAAATCTATTTAAAAGAGACTCAAACATGACACTTCCTTAAATACAATTTGTTCTGCATGTGTCAGAAGTAATTGCTTAGCAGTGATCATTTTACTGCATTCAGACATCATCAGACAGTGCCACTGGGAGGCTAATATCATCCACTTTCCACAGATCTGAAATGAAATGTAAAGGCAGTCTCCTGAAAGATAAATGCAGAACATGGAGGCACAAGATTTACACCATATGAATGAATAAATATTCCAATTTAAATGCAAAACTCTAAGGTGGAGGGTGGCTGTAGATCACAGAGACAGTTTGCTACGTTTTACTCCTGGACTCATAAATAACAGCCAATGCAATTACTTCTCTTCAAATGAGGTTTTAAACTTTACTTGTCGAAGCACATCCTTACAGTAATGTTTTTATTTCTTAAACCGTGTGTTATTTTTGCACCCAGTGTAATTGATTCTGTCCTTTGGCTCATCGGCCTGACTGATATCTCTGGTAGGATGCTTGCTCAAGATCTAAGCTCTCCTTACTATTTCTGCACAACCTAACTGTGGCTCTTAAATCCAGAACAAATCTAGACTTCACACTATTTACTTCTATTGTCTGCAGCCACTTTTATCCTTCAGAAAGATTTGTTTTGCTATAATTGTCACAGCGGTCACTGTGCCTAAAGTGATCTATGCAGGTTTCTTTTTTTCAAATTACATCAATCTCTGTTCCATATACTTTGATGGGGTTGGTTGAATTACAGTACTGTTTCAGAAGAATGATACAATAGTTTTCTTTAAGTCTTTTTTTGTTTGTTTGTTTTAATCATTTGCATAAGATATTGTAATCAGGGATAATTGATTCATTTCTCAATGTGCTGAGGTTATTTTTTGATCTAACAAGTATTCAAATAAAGATGTTTTAATAAAATGTTACATTTAAAAATACAGTGCATATACAAGTATTCACCTTCTTGGATGTTTTACTGTTGAATAATTAAATAAAAATATAAGTCGAAGGATGGATACAAAAACAACTTTAAGGCCCTGAACATCCCTTGGAGTTCAGTTAAATCATCAAGACATGAAGGAAAGTGGTTCATGCGTAAATCTGTTTGGATCAGGTCATCCTCACAACCTGAGACACCATGAATAAAGAGACTAGTGAGAGGGGTCACTAGGTTACCATGACTACGCTGCAGGAGCTACAAGCTGCAGCTGTTGAGATGGAGAGATTCTGCAGACAACCGTTGGTTCTTCACCAGTCAGAGCTTTATGGGAGAGAGGCGATGAGGAAGTCACTGATGAAGAAAACTCACATCAAGGCTGGACTAGAGTTTGTTTACCTAAGGACTCCATAGTCAGGAGGAAGAAACTTCTTTGGTCTGATGAGACCAAAATGGAGATGTTTGGTCATCAGACAAGATGCTATGTTTAGAGAACACCAAACACCACAAACACACTAACCCTGCTGTGATGCCTGGTGGTGGCAACTTTGGCATTTTTGTATAAATGTGTATAGTTCAACATTTTACCTAAAACTGTTTCAGTGCTAACCATCTTTGGTCGAATGGTGCTTAAGCAGTTGAATTTTCCTATGGTGTTGCAGTAGTTCAGGTTGATACAGCTTTGTCACAGCCAGGTTTAAAACAGTTGAGGTATAAAACCATCTCACACGGGGACACACAGCCCCACTCACCCCGTGGTGAGTCATGATTTGGAATAGTGAACCAAGACTGACAGTGGCAAGTGTTGATTGTAGCATTGCTCAACTTTGTAACTGTGTGAAAAAAGTCACTAGAGGGATCAGAAAAGACAAATATAGAGACAAGTGGATAAGTAGACAACAGTGCTTCTTCATCCTGATCAGCCTCTTCTTCTTACCCTCTCCGTTCATCCACACATTTAGCAGTGTCTCTTGGCTCCACCCAATTTGCTGGAATTTTTTGAAAATCTGCCAGTGGCCGGCTTATGCTTTCACAGGGGGCTTAGTTACACTTTAATAAAACTACCTAAACTTTTCAAATTATATAGCTACCGCTGTATTAAGTGTGTACTTAAAATAAATAATATTGAACATCTTTTCACGTTGATGTAAATTGTCAGCATACAAATAAAAACTGATTTAACTGATATAATAATATCTAAGCACACAACTGTCATCTTGAAGTTCTACTTCTGTGGCCCTCTGGATCCCTCAGGGCCACATAAATAGCTATGGTGAGCCAGATATGGCCTGTGAACCTTGAGTTTGACACCTTCAGCTTATATGTTGGACCCAATTCAAACCAAGAAAGTGTTCTCTTTGATTGCTTTTCCCATTTTAGATATGATTAATCTAGAGGTGCACCTAATGATTATTTTTACTAATTAATAATTCTCACAATTAATCATTTAATAGGATAAAAGAAACTGGGGCATTCTGCAGAGTTTTCATTCAACTTCCTTAGCTTTTTTGCAATATTAAATATTGCAAATGCTAATATTAAAATAATAAAATGCTAATAAAATGCTAAGATGCTAATAAACAACAAATTCAACTCCTCTTTCAAAGTAAGAAAAGAAACATTTTGTTGCCTAAAAAGCAACAACAACATTCCTTTGTTGACCACTTGATTATTTGTTACAAAGGATGCATCTGCAGTTAAAACAATCTTCCAAACATCAACATGTGAAAAGCTCATCCGTTTCTGCTGGACTGACATCATTGCGGTGTAGGACTGATATGTTGACTGTGTTTTCATTAAACCAACTAATAATTGAATGCAAGATGTGCTTTAGAGGAGTTTCTTTTACAGAATCTGAACCAGGTGAAACTAAAATTGACAATAAAACTGTTCTGGGTCAAACATATGTACAGACGAACAAGGTTTTCTTCATCTTAAATGCAAATTGTTTATATGTTTTTTGTACAGTTTTGCCTTAATTACTGCTGTGAGTATGTTGTTGTTCAGTAAATTGACTTTACTGTTGCTATACTCCAGGTGTTAAATGATTACTATTTTAATTGATGATTATTTTAATAATCAATTAATCAGATTTAATATGTGCATTTAATCACATTTAATAAGCCCTAGATTGTACCTAAAACAGATGTCTACCACAGACGTAGCTGTAAGTAAACCTTTACTTAAACAACCTCTCTCCATCAAGATAATTTAATAAACTGCAGACCTATATCTAATCTCTCTTTCCTGTCTAAACTTCTTGAGAAAGTTGTTGTTAATGATGTGAGTGAGGATTTATGCAGTAATGAAGAGGTGCAGTCACTGAATGAGCATAGGTGAAAGTCACTAATGATTCTCATGGTCTCATATGGTGGACTTGGTCCTTTCTTTTCCAGTTAGAATCACTGCTTTTTTTGATCCAGTCAATCAACATTATTATTTTAAAAAGAATGATGTTAACATGTAGGGATAAAGGGAACAACAATGGACTGGTTTAAATGTAATTTGTCAGTCAGTTTTTTCATGTAACCGATAAATCTTTACACTCCATTGTTACTTTGGAGTACCAATGTTCAGTTCTTGATATATATACTGAATGACAGAGAACAACAAAAAGATACAGCAATAAGTAGAATACCTAAAGAGCATATAGTGGAGCATGGAGTTTGAACAGTTGTGGTTTAGTTAGACCAAACTCAGCACAACTGGTGAGGAGCAGCTGGGTCAAAGTGGAACAGTGAATCAGGCTGTAAACAGAGTGCTCAGGTTCAGGTAATCATAAAGAAAGAGGAGAAATTATCAGAAATTATCCTGGCAGTCGAGTTCAATTGGAAAATGCAGCAGCTAAACAAATGTTGGTTCGCATCATACCTATTTACTTAAGGTAGAGGAAAGGAACTAAAATCTTATAAAATAGAAGACTTGCACTATGCCATGCTGTTACCCACTTCTTGTGTATTTAATGTAACATAATCAAAGTATATCTCAGGCTCCATGCAGATCTTAATAAGCCTGGAAGTCAAAAGATAACAGTGCTGATAGTGACGATGACAAAGATGGCTACTGCGATTCCACCGAAGTGTTTTGATGCAAAGTCATAAAAACAACCCTCCTTTTGGATCAATTCAGAGCCATTTGTCATCGAGCAAGGACAGTTGTAATCATCCCTTTTGCTTGCTTGGCCCATCAGTCTTCCTTGTTAGATATATCATGATCAATCTTGGCTCATTTATTTTAATAGTCTCTTATTTGCCAGACTGGCAAAGTCAAAGGGTGACAACAGAAACTAAGTCCATGTTGTAAATGAGCCAAAGTACATGAAACTGTCCTTTTGATGGAGCATTTTAGCTATGCAGAAGAAAGCAGAGGTGTGGACTTTAGTTATGTCAATGGGGTATATGCCTCGCGAGGTGGTGACGTATTTCCGTTTGAATTTATGCCACATAGTTTGGTTCCGGGTCCTGCTGGCTCCTATTGTTTTCAGCCAAAGCTGCAAGATCTGTACCATGAAAAAGACGCAAAACTTAAAACATCTGTGAGCTACTGGTACAACAACTGAGTTTTGTGGTGTGCCTTTGTGTCCAGTAATTAGCCGGTACCATCCAGTGCTTAGTTTTTTCATTTTCCTGCTGATATCAAGGCGACAGTGGACTGTAGCCAAAACTTAGCCACTACAGCTAACACACGGTTTGTAGCTGCCTGCTATTTCAAAGCTTGAGGATATTGAAGATCCAGCGTCAGAAATGGAAAGACGGAGGTTAAAAGGGAGCTGTACGAGCTTCGTTCACTGGAATAATGTGTTGGAGGAAAATAATGCCAGACGAAATCCACTGCTACGAGAACAGGCTGAGAACAGAGGCAGCGATTCAACACAAGGTAAGTCAATACGTGTGTGTTGATGTGCGTTTGTGTTATACGTATATTTTTAGGCAACTCCTTAGCTTTTGTTTATATGACAATTATACAAAATACATTTAACATGCAGTCGGAGCGACGAGCCCCTCCGATACCGAGNATCAGTCTTCCTTGTTAGATATATCATGATCAATCTTGGCTCATTTATTTTAATAGTCTCTTATTTGCCAGACTGGCAAAGTCAAAGGGTGACAACAGAAACTAAGTCCATGTTGTAAATGAGCCAAAGTACATGAAACTGTCCTTTTGATGGAGCATTTTAGCTATGCAGAAGAAAGCAGAGGTGTGGACTTTAGTTATGTCAATTGGAATCAGTTTGAATTCATGGGCAAAGTGTGGCAGGTTCTCTAAACTCGAAGAATATGATATAATAGAAAGAGCAACATGTTATTATATGACATATTATGAAATCACAGTTTCTTTGCTCATTTTACATGACTATAAAATAAATAATTTAAAATAAAAAATTAAAATATTATTTTCTAATTTGGTCAACAGAAAATTTCATTATTTAAAAAAATTCTGTTTTTGTGAGACTTGAATTTTGGACTAAAATGGCTTTAGTTGGGACTTAATTTGAGATTTGGCTGGAAAGACATGAGACAGAATAGAACAGAACTAGAAAATCTGTGAATAAATTTTGATTTTATACCTGCTGGTGGGTTCCAAAGGTTCTGTGACTGAGTTAGTCTCAACATGCATCAGGTTTGGCCTTGAAAGTTGGAATAGCTTAAAGGAGATCTCTACTTCTATGTGCATCTTAGTCTCAGTTTCATGAAAATGCCCAAATATGTATTCTTGTGTCATGCAGGGTTTATTTTGTCAAAGTCCTTAATGCCTGTTGTACATTTTTAGTTTGGTCAAAGGTCATTGGTAGAGGACTTTGTACATGTAATGGAAGGTTACACCTGTAACTGTCCCTGTCTGTCATTCGTTTGAAGCAACTGTATGTCAACTATCTGGACCAACTCCCACTATAATTGCCGCCTTGTACCGCCCCCCGAAATATAATAAGGATTTTATTTCTGAGCTTGTTGGCCTCCTCATGTATCTTTCTACCATCTCACCAAATGTAATAGTTATTGGGGATTTTAACATTCATATTGATAATCAAGAGTCTCCACTTTCCAAAGACTTCACATCGTGCTTGGACAGCTTTGGACTTCAGCAATACACAACTTTTCCCACGCATACTAAAGGACATATATTGGATTTAATCTGCTGCTCAGGGGTTACACCCACTGACTGTAAAGCAGATTCCCTGCCATTCTCAGATAATTTCTTTCTATCATTTGGAGTTAATATTTCACTTTCTAAATCTAACCCCCCGTGTGACATAACCTTCCGTAAAATTAAGGACATTGACTTGGATAATTTATCACATTGTATTAATAGACTACAATGCTGATCATTTTTCTTCCACAGATGAACTATTGGCTTACTACAACAAAAGCCTTCATAGTGTCCTGAACAATCTTGCTCCACTTAAAACCAGATCCGTTTCTTTTACTCATACTGCACCTTGGTTTAATTCCACTCTTTGAAAGTTAAAAACAAAAGGACGTCGCCTTGAAAGACTGTACCGAAAAACTGGTCTCACTGTTCACAAAGACATGTATTCCAGTCACATTCTTTTACACAAAGATGCACTTTCTTTAGCCAAATCAACATATTCCACTTTAATCAGTTCTAACAAGGACAACTCCAAAATTTTATTTTCTGTACTTGCAACCACTACCAGAACATTAGATTCCCTTCCTCCCCACCTGTTTACCTCTGATTTTTGTAACACTTTGGTATCATTTTTTACTTCTGAGATAGAAATTATCCATCAGGAACTTATACCCAGTCTTGTCTTAATATCATCTGTCCCAGTTTCAGTTGTTCCTATCAATTCATTCTCGGTCTTCAGCATCCCTGCTGTTGATGATGTCACCAAATTAATTCAAAAATCTAACTCTTCAACCTGCCATTTAGATTGTCTTCCCACTGTTCTTGTTAAAGCCACCCTCCCCACTTTGTCCCCTCTCATCACTAACATTGTGCATTCTTCCCTTACTACTGCTGTTGTTTCCTTGGCTCTCAAAACTACAGCATTATTGCTGTAGTTTTGAGAAACCAGGTTTCTTAAGTATTGGGATTATTCCCAATACTTAAGAAACCTGGTTTAGATCCCAAAGAACTCAATAATTTTCGCCCTATCTCAAATCTTCCATTCTTTTTCAAAAATTCTAGAAAAGACAGTTGCTGCTCAACTCCATTCTCATCTTTCCAGCAATAATCTATATGAACAATTCCAATCTGGCTTCCGTCCACTCCACAGTACAGAAACAGCGCTTCTTAAAATTACAAATGATCTCCTTCTTGCTGCTGACTGGTTTATTATCCATACTCCTTTTCCTTGATCTGACTGCGGCTGATATAATTTCACATAACATCCTTACTGATAGATTATCCTCTCTTGGCATTGTAAATAC
>NW_006800040.1:673320-679936 GCF_000485575.1 Poecilia formosa
AATAATTTAAAAAAAATATGGGAAAATTAAAACCCATTTTGTCCCTATTCTCAAGGATCACTGTTAGACAATTACTTTAATTTCACATAGTTATCGTGGTAGAAGCCATTTGTTTGTTAAATACTTAATGAAACATATTTATCGTGTTTGATGTTTGTTGTAAATGACGAGGTAATTAGTCCAAGTTTGTCGTTTATTGAATGTTCAGAAACAACCTGAACAGGTGATCAACTCTAAACCACTCGCACCTTTTTACTTTCCGTCTCTCTGTCATTTAAGCACACCCGTTGTCATGGCAACCTCCCGCGCTCCACAAGCCGACCAGAGATTACATTAAAAACATAACATTCAGTCCGTTACGACATTAGGTTTTCAGGTTTGATATTTATTTTGCGATCATTAATAAGCGCTCCCTGAACACAGAGGTGGTTGATTAGTTCATTTTAAACTCCTGCTCTGCTAGTTGTTTTGGTAATGGAACCGAAACTCACATATTGCTGAAACAATAATTACTGAGATTATTATTGTTGTTGGGTCATTAATTTGAACACGTTTTGTTGATTTGAGGACGTGCTGGTCTCAGCCTCCTAGCTGTGTTCAGTTTGTCACCTAATGCCAAGATCGACTCAAAACCTTCCGCGATCGACAATTTGCCCCCCTGCTCTAGCAAAGCATGAAAAGTTCAGAAACATATGAAATGGGAAAACAGTTATTTATTAACTGATTAAGTCGTGTTTTAGATCAGTGGTCCCCAACCTTTTTATTACCACGGACCGGTCGAGACTTCGAAATTTTGCCTTTACTTTTTGTTACGTCTTTTATCTCTTAAAATGTCTCCACAAACTATCAGTATTGCTTCTACATCGTCATCCGTGTTTGGTTATTCTAAATTCCCGTTTGCTATGTTGGGGGTTTTACTGGATTATCCTATGGAATCAGGATGTTCTTGACTGGAATCGGTTCGTGTGGTGTGTTGCTCCTGCCTTGTGGCTGGACACACGAACCGAACTGCTGTACTTTTATCAGCTCTGTGGTCACAGAAGTTTGGAGAATCGGCCAACAATTCTTAAATCTTGCCGTCTAAACCAGACTTAAGACTCACAAGCTCTACTCATCTTGAGTAGAGCTCGTCTTGACCACTGCCCAAACGGTCTGACTCTGGTTGCTATGGTAACGTTTACATATCCCTTCAAAATAAGATACAGATACGTCACAAAAACGAACATTTTACTTTCGTAAAAAATTTAACTCACGATAATAACTAATGGGAGCCCTGAGCTTGTTTCTCTGCAACGAGATGGTCCCAACTGGGAGTGATGAGAGACAATGACACCCAAAGTGTTGCTTATATCCACAGCGTGGATATAAGCAACATATAAGCAATCTACGAGGTGAAGCAGTTTGAAGCTTCATTGCCTCATTAGCAGCCGGTCGCCGCATGTTACGCAGAGCGGGCTTGTAATGTTGGTCTCACCTACCGGTCCGGGATAAATCCATCCACCTGTCTCTTCTCTGGGCCTTTTCCCCTTTGCAAAAAAACTTTCCAAAGACACCTGATCTGTTTCTTACTCATTTTGCTGCTTGTGGGCTCAGTGTTGGCTCGCAAGTAACTGAGAGAATCCGGTTAAAGGATTTTCAAAATAAAAGATCCTCTAGACTCAAATAAAACGTAAATATTTAATTATTTCTTGCACGGCCCGGTACCGGTCCGTGGACTGGGGGTTGGGGACTACTGTTTTAGATTGTTCTGGAAAAACTAATCAGTCACGGCTAATTAGTGGGCGCACTTACGGCTGCACAGTGAACCCACTGATTTTTTACAGCAGACAGCCGCTCCCCTCTCTTGCAGGTACTATAGTATATAGTATACTATAGAAGAAAATAAATAAACATTTGTTTCATGATTAATTTTCTCAATTTTTGGAAGTTGGATTGTTCAGAATTAAAGTTGCTTTTAAATCTTGTATTATTTCTCATCAGTCTAATGGCTCATTTTATCAACTTTCCTTTGCAGTCTATGAAGTAGATATGTTTCTGGTAAACGTGTCCGACAGTTAGCTTGTTTACTAATTCATTGTACCATCTTAGTGTTGCATTTTTCCTCTGAATGTAATGGTAAACCTTTGCAGTTTTACATTAAAATGAGGGAAATGGATTAAGAAGCGGATTTAGATTTAGCGGGGGTACGTATACGTACCCCCGCTAAATCTTTTAGGGGTACGCAGTACCCTACCGTGCCCCCCTACTTTCACCCCTGGTTTTATCAGAGACAACACAATGAACTTAATCGTTTCCAGTATTTTGGTGTTACACTGCAACTCCCTTTTTTGTCAATTCTCAAGTATCTTGGAAAAGGTTTACATTTAGGCATGACCAATGAGATGAGATTTTAAATAATTGTTTAGTTAATCTTTTCTCTAAAAGCCCGTAATTTTTCAGACTGATTAAGGGAATAGAACTCGCTAAACCCTGCTGCGGTTCACCCATTTTCTCTTCTGTAATGACCTCGTCAACACAGGATAACACTTCTGCTTCCGGGTTATTTACTCAATTCGAAATTTTATGAAGTAAAAAACAAATTATTTTATCATGTCCCGAGTTTATCTCAGGTTAGATGCCATCATTATCAGCACCTTGGTATGAAATATCTAAACATATGCTGTGAAGACGTATTTGATCGTGATTCTCCCCCTACTGTACCCATGGCAACAACATCACATCCTAACAACGTCACTTCGGTATACACCATTGTCCACAGAACATGCTGTTGAGGAGAGCCTCGTCCCTTTATTAAACGGAGTTCAAAGTGAGTTTTATCCTATTTGTTATTATTGTCTTTTTTTTTTTAACTCGACTTTGTGTTCAGAACGACTTGATTTGTTAAGCTAACGGAAGCGAAATGATAGCATAAGCTGCACCCATGCTAGCCTGGAATGCGACTTGGTTAGCACGACTGTGCTGTTCAAGATGCAAATGCTACTCAGTGAAACATCATTGTGTGTATTTGCTGGTGAAACCAGGTTGTTAACATTCGCTACTGCATTGTGGTTTGGTTCCAAGCGAGGCATTTTGACTATTTCCGTTGAATCGCTGCAGTTGGTCACTAAGAAACACAGCTAATGCTAATGAGAGCTAGCCAGCTAAAAGACGCGGCTACCATAAATGTGTCACTGAGGATATGCTAGTTAGCCAGTAAACACTGAAGGTTTTCAGCTGATAAGACAGTTGGTGTGGTTTTCAGACAAAAAAAGTTCGACCATCTAATGTAGGATCTAAATTAGCGGCAGGTTCATAGCGGTGCTCTCCATTTGGTTGGTGACTTCTATAAATGAACTGCGAAATTATTTTAATTCAGAGGCTGTTTATGGTGTACAAATGAGCTCTTGTTAAAATTCAGGTTGGTATTTAAATGCACATGTCAGTCAGGTCGGGTAGCTCTGTACGTTTGGCAGTAGAAGTGCCAACTTTAAACTGCATAAATGCAATATCAGAAATGCAAAACATGATAGGCTTAATGAAAATAATATTGCTGGTGGCTCACAAGTGCAAACTGGGGATCATTGTCC
This sequence comes from Poecilia formosa, assembly GCF_000485575.1. Classification (NCBI taxonomy): domain Eukaryota; kingdom Metazoa; phylum Chordata; class Actinopteri; order Cyprinodontiformes; family Poeciliidae; genus Poecilia; species Poecilia formosa. The sequence goes on from NW_006800040.1 coordinate 676,887, forward strand.
ATAAAGGACATAAAATAAAAATATAGCGTTGTCATTGAAAAGTTATTTAATTTGAAAATGTGAATGTATAGCTTCATTACACATATCCAACATTTCCATTTCTTTGTTGATTATGGATTGCAACTAATGAAAACCAAAATAGTCTCTCCAAAGTTTTGGATGGTAAATTAAAGGTTGAATGAATAAAAAATTACAGTTAATACATTTGAAAAGACTGAAAGATAATTATTTAATGTTCATGCAATAATTTAGACCTGACAAACAGTACAAGTTTAGAAGTTTAACTCACAGTGATGAGAAAATGTTTGTCAGAAACTTGACTTGACTTAGATTTGTCCTTCAAAGACTTGAGACTTGGCTTGGAAAAAATGACTTGTGAACACATGCTACCAGAATGATCAAGATCTTGTAAAAAAAATATTGAAAAATGCAAAGAATAATACAAGTTAAAGTTACTGCTAACACTGAGAAGAAGAAGACGTTTTATTTCTATAGCACTTTTTGGCAATAAGGCAGTTCAAAGTGAGAAATGTTGTATTATGCTTTTATTTTTGTTCACATTTTTTAACAAACTGTAAAACTTTGAAAAACATTTCTGGTAGATAAATTATATTAGGTAACACAAGTTACAAAATAAACAAACAAAAACAAAGAAATTCTAAATGCCTACATAGTGATTGTGTTTGAACATCTGGCTAGAATCAACAGCACATATTAGCTCACATCTGCCTTCTTTTACTCTGGCCTTATTCTACATTGAATTTGATTCTACTAATAATTTTGTCATGATAATATCTATTCATTCAAACATGTATTCTTCTGTTTGTTTTTCTTTGTGACTGTTTATCAGTGGACCGAAGTCTGAAGAGACGTCAAGTGAAACCACTAGCTGCCTCTCTCTTGGATGCCTTGGACTATGACAGTTCAGATGATAGTGACTTTGAAGTGGAGGACGCATCAGGTAAAAATGATTGTGGCAATTTCTAAGAAACAAATCAACCCTAGAGTTTGGCTAACTCATGCCTTTTCCAGCTATATTGAGTGAAGGAGCTACTTTGGTTGCTGGTAGTGCACACCTACTTAGCTCCCACATGTTTCATTTCTTCAGGTCTGATATTATGTCTACTGCATGTCTGTCAAGTCCAATGCTTAGTAATTGCATTTCTTCAATTTCAACCAGTTTGTAGATTCCATCTCTACATCTAGTTCCACCAATCAGATAATTCTGGACACAAACTAAATTACTTTTGTAGCATTTTAAGCAGTTTCTGAGTTTGCTTAATAAGCTAGACAGCACCTAGTTATTCAGGACTATGACAGCTGGTTGAACTTATTGAGTGAAAAGTAGCCCAATGTTCTAGGGTTTCAGATTAATAAAATAAATAAGAGTTCCAATGTCTCCACACTCACATATTTTTAAAGCAGAAATTTCATACTCCTTCTTTCCAGATGGAAACCATCTTTCCACAGAGGTTATTTGTTGTAAAGCTTTTTGAATCCTTGCTAATTGAAATTCTCAGTTGTAAGGAAGTGCAGGACAGCAGTAGAAAACAATAACTGTGTTTTAACAGGAAGAAACCGCAAGCAGAATCAGACTCAGGATAGGCAGGCCTCGAGTGACAGGATTGTGAGATCTGAAATCAGACGGACAAACGCCTGTGCTGTTGTATTACCAACATGTTTTTTGTTTTTGTTTTTTTTATTATCTTTATAATACTCGTTGCCTGTTTTGTGTTTGAAGATGTGTCTATATGAATGGTTGATTGCTTCTTGGTTGCTTGTGGATTGATTTTTTGGAGAAGGGTTACACTATATGAGATTATTTTTTCTTCAAACTGCTCCTTTACATTCAAAACTTTAGTTTTAGCTGTTGACACATGACATGTTCATTTTAAACTGTAATTGAAAGAATAAGGCATAAACAAATAAACAAAAAACCCCAAAAACAAATAAAGAATTAAGACAAGTCAGTAAATATGAAAACTTACCATTATCATTTATTATCGCATTAAAAGCATAGAGGCTCTTCCAGCAGTATGGGCCCATGGCAGGATAACAAAATGTTGCAAATGTCATAATTACAAAGTACACTATACTGAATACATTTGTAATTTTAAATAAAAAAAATCCCTCTTTCAGATTACAGTTTCCAACCTCATCTTGTAGGATACAGTCTAATCATTCTCCAGATCCACAGAACACATGCAGACCAAAGAAGCAACCTCTGACCTCTGTCATACAGCCTGCTATCACACAATACATTCCTGCACATAAGTGTGTTTTTCAATTGTCTTTTGTATTTACATAAAACCAGTTTTTTAGTCAATGATGATTGAAAGAGATTAAGTTGAATGTCTAAAACAAAGATTTGTGATTTACAATCTGACTTTTTGAAATATGTACATTTTAATTCCATTAAAATTAGACTATTCTAAGTATTTCTTTGAGTCATTATGAAATTAAGAAATACTAAGCATGAAGTCAAGTTTTGTTTCTGTTAGAATAACACATTATCTTCAGTCTATCATTACCTAAATATAATGCATGTTTTAAATTTAACTTGAATAATTCTTGTCTAAAACAAGAATTAATCGTCCAGCATGATTTTATAACACAGCTTAATGATATGAAGGACAAGCCTTCAAAAGAGCTAGTTTAAATGAACAGTTGCTGTACAATTTGTCATTAATTCCTAATTTGAGTTGTTTCTGTCCCATCTAAATGTCCAGATGCTCTGTTGTTGGCAGCAACAGTGTACTCAGTGGTTTGTAAAATGCTTTTGGACTAAACCATTTCAGGTAATCTCTGTTCTCTGTGGTGGCTGACGCACGCTATGGGAGGCAAAATACTAAATGATGAAAATGGTTTCCTTTTGGACATTTTTACTGTCACCAGTCAACCTTTTAAGACTGGACTTTTTACCGTACCTAATCATAAATCAAAGTCACTGAATTCATGGATTCTCTACATTCTGGAGCTACATTTATTCTAATTGACCATAAAAATTAATTGTGTAACAGACAAATACATCCTGTACTAGAGGTGTGCCA
>NW_006800040.1:680878-686157 GCF_000485575.1 Poecilia formosa
GGATTGTTTATTGTAATGGAACCTGTTTTTGCCTTTGAATGTTAAGTTTTATACTTGAATATTTTGGCAATGTTGAGAGGTTTTATTTTGACTTTTTGCATTATTTAACCTCTTCAGAGCCTTCATGTGTTTTCAGTCTGTTAAAGATAGTATTATCAATAGCAGTACAATTTGCACAATGTCTGTTTTGTTTTCTTCTTGGAAAAAGTTATTAAAAACAAGTTTTTGTCTAAATTAAGGTGCATTCATGGTTCCTTCTTCCACATAATGTAACTGGTAGTGCTCATGATTAAAAAAATAATAATTATGTGATCGGTATCGGTGATCGGCCGTGATCTGCCCTCATGGGTGATCGGAATCGGAATCGGCAGGAAAAAACCTGATCGGCACATCTCTATCCTGTACACATGTAGACATGAGTTAATGTGTGAAACTAAAGTGCAGAAGTCAATCTCTGACAATGCAGCTTTGTACATTAACATCAAATCAAAGCAGTGAAGACTCTTTGCAGTCACAAAACATTAGTTATTTAGAAATATGAACATCTTTCAGCTACAGAAAAGATAGAGAAAGAAAGATGGAGTAACAGAAACAACAACTATGGGTCTTTGAAAAATGTTCCTGAAGTAAAATCCTACTTCTAGTGGTAAATTTTAATGTTGCATTCATGCATTTACAAAACGTGTCCACACAACAATGACAGTTCCATATTTAAATGGTTAATTTGTTTATTAGGAAAATCTTTGAGGTTTACATTTTATCAGATGTTATTAACAGACAGTGAGAAAGGTGTGACTGGCTTAAAAATACCTGCCAGTTTGGCTTCCAGACCAGCTTCCAAAGGCAAAGAAACTATTAACAGTGTTATAACCTATTCATCAAATTTATATTTTATTAGGGTCAGATGGCACAGGCAATGGCAGTGATGAAGAAGGGTCCAAAGGGAGTGCTGCAGGCTCAGAAAGTGACTCCGAAAATGCTGTTTCTGGAAATGACGGTATAGATGAGGAGGCCAAAAACCTGACTGTTGATGACAACTTAACAGAAGATGAGGAGAAACTTAAGCAACAGCTGTCTGAGGACAGCTCCACCAAAGACGTCTCGTCTGCCACTCCATCCAAAGGTCGAAGGAAAAGCAAGAAGATTTCAGAGCCAGAGAGCGCTGCAGCTGGAGAAACTGAATCTACCTCAACATCTGGTGGTGGCGTTGTCACTGTGGATGAGTCTCTGACTGAGCCCAAGAAATGGAATTTCCGCAGGAATCGTCCCCACCTGGACTTCACCACGATGGAAGAACTGAATGAGATAGATGACTATGACAGTGAAGACGATAATGACTGGAGGCCCACGGCAGAGAAGAGGAAAGGCAAAACGTCAACTCAGAAGGGTGGAACGGAGGAAGAGGAGGGAGCTAGTGTTAGTGAAGATGATGATGACGATGATGATAACGATGATGATGAGGACGATGATGAAGATGATGAGGGCAAGGACCATGGTGACGACATTAACAATAGTAGCAGTGACAGCGACAAAGAAATGAAGAAGCCCAAGAAGAAGGTGAAGAGTACCAATGCCTTTGATGATGAACTGACCAATGACAGTATGTCTCAAGGAAAGGGCAATGAGGTGAGTGCACTTTTGGTTGAAAATGTCAGATATATGATACGTTTCATGAAGCAAAGAGTTTATTTTTTTTACTTGTCTTGCCAAAAGATGTAGGAAAAAAAATCACGTTTTGGCAATAAATGACTTTTGCCATTATTTTAGGAAGGTGACGATATGGAGAAGTTGTTGCCTAAATGTACCAGAGTAGTATCTCGGTTCATTATCCTAGACTATGCTTTTTTTTTTTTTTTTTTTTTTTTTTTTAATCAAGACGCCATAAAGGCAAGGTTTTTAGTTTACTTTGGTTTTAGCTTTATTTTGGTTAGCTACATAGTTGATTTGCCTCACCCAGGTACTTTTTCAAAAATAGAAAATTACATTATTTAAACTGAATTCCAATATAATTTATTTCAGTGTTAAATTCAAAGATAAGTTCTGCAGACCAAAACAAACAACATACAGCTCTCCCCTGTGCCTTCCCCATTCATCTCTTCCAGACTAGCGGCAGCAGCAATTAGCAAACACCAGGTGGAACTGCTAGTCAGCTGAGCTCATGATACTTCTTACTCCAGCACTTCTAAGAATGGTTGCAGATGGCTTTATGGAGCATTGTTGTGATGAGGTGCTGAAGGCAAAGTGTCAGAAAGAGCAGTTAAAACCATCAAATTACAGAGTCAAATTTATTTTAAGTTATATTTGATATATACAGCAATTTTTATAATAACTGTTACAATCAGGTAACTATGCTATTTGATTGTACTATAATATGGCACTATGCTCCTGGAAAATAAATAATACTGTTCCTTTATAAACATGTCTCTCTGTTGTTCTCTGAGTTAAGTCCTGTCAGTCAAACAGATACTCTGCTTTGTGGCCAATTCTAAGTAATCTAGCCATCACCTAGAGGAATCTGGTCTTTATGGTTTTTTCTGTGTTTGTTCAACTTGTTGCTAGCTTGTCAGGCCTGTTATGGATTTGTCCCAGCCTCAGTATTGGTACTATGTTTGTTATACCCCAGGATGCTTCACTTGACCGCTCGCAGACCTGGAACACCCAGCATATCCTTATATGCTGCGTCTGCTTGGGAGACAACAGCGAGGATGCAGATGAGATCATCCAGTGTGACAACTGTGGGGTCACTGTGCATGAAGGTAGGCCCCTCCCTGGCAACAAGACCGCCCGGCTCAAACTGGGCTGAACTGAGCGTGAGTGTTCCAGTTACCCCAGCTTGCTTGGCTTGCTGGCGCTCATCGCAAACTTTCTAAGGTGCCAACGGCAAAGTTGACACAAACTGGATGAAAACGTGCTTCTCCTATGTGTCACCGACGCTTACACCAAGTCACTTGAACAAATGCTCCTGCCAGCAGACCGAGAATGCACAGAAAGACACTTGCAGAAACCTGCAAAGTAGGCAAGGATGCATGCATTTTTAAACATGCTGAATTTCGTTTTGCAACTTGATGTCCTGCAGGTAGTAGCAGGAGATACTCTTCCATTCCAGGTAGGTTGCAAATGTGCAAATTGAATTAGCCTAAGTGCTTGTTGCCTGTGTCTGACATGCAAAAATCCAGTCATCGCTGAGTGATAAGTTTTGACCTGGTTTACCTGTCAGATCTCCTCCACCTCCTTAGGAATGTTGTGTCAAATATGTAAATTTATTCAAGACTTGTTTAAGTACTTCTTCAACTGCTGTTAAACATATTTTGTTTGTATTAATGGTCCTTACCAATCAGTTGTTCTAAAGACTGTGGAAAAGTAAGGATGCACTGTTGGCAGTTTTCTGCACTGATATTTAAAAAAAAATTGACTGATTTTGGCCTATACCAGTTTAGTTTTGAACTAAGTATAGCAAAAAAGTTGCAAAGTTGGCAACTTTGCAACATCCAGTTGTGAGGTCAATCAACTGGAAGGCTGAGTCTAGCATGTTGTTGTTCAGCCATGTTTCTGCTGGGCAAAAAACAGCGCAGTTGTTCATCTCTGTAGAAACATCCAGATGTAACAAATCCACTTTTTTATCCAGAGAGCGGACATTGGCCAGAAAGAGTCTGAATCTGTGACTTCCTACCTTTAGCTGGGTCAATGCACCACCTGCTTCTCCTTTTACTGCTTTTGGTCACAATGTTTCCTCTTGACTGTTGCTCTTCACACTCAGCTGCACCAGTCCATTGACCTCAGGAGCCACTGACTGCCAAATGCGGATTTCAGCCTCAGTGATATGTTAACAGCGGAACTTCGTCTAATGGTCATTAACTCCGCTGACTTGTACTTCAGCCTTGAATTTTTTGTTAAACCAGTGCCTAAATCAGCTATATATGAATTGATAAAGGGACTTCAGTGGGCTGCCATAGCAACAAAATATTAACTGATTCATTTCAGTTAATTGAAGGCACCTGTGGATGTATTTTAACGCCACCCAGGTCTGTCTTCTGGTTTGATAAGATGGGAAACTCAACAGAAGTCAGCCCAGATATCAGCTATAAAACTGATGACCTGCACCAGTCTGGTTCATCCATGGGAACAATTTCCAGATGCTTGAAGACCCCTGGGATTTGGGGTGATAGTTCAGGTATTATTTGAGATGCTAATCAGCTGCTCCCAGTAGTGAAAATAATATCTTGTTGCCATGGTTACATATAGAAACTGTCTGAAAGTAAAGACAAAAGTAAGAGCAGAACAGCTGCACAACATCTAAAACCAGAGAGAATGCTTGTCCAAATGTGCAATGCTGAAACAAAAAAAAAAGAACAAAAGTCTAGAAAAATCAGAACTGATCTAACACAGCTACTCCAACTTGCTGCTACCATGACCTCTTCTATTAACTAAACAGAATTACATTAAGACTTACACTTGGAGCTATACCTTTTTGTTCTCATCTTAATGGGGAACAACAAACTTACAGAAACACCCTCCCAACACCACCATCACCACAAGACACACACATTCCCCAGATACATAAATAGTGGTGTGTAGATGCACAAATTTTTATTGGCAGATATGATATGAGGAGGCGGTTTTAAATTTATCTTGTTCGTTAGGCTGGTTGATATTTTCCTCCACAGAGACACATTTAATCTGCCTGAAAGGACACTGAAGGGAAACTAAGTGGTCTGCAGTGGAGATTTGGGAGAAAAGCACTGGCAGCAGTTGCAGACAGTTCTTATCTCCTCCATGGACACAAATGGGGCTCTCTGTGGGGGTGGTGTTACTTAACTCTGGCAGTCAGCTCGGTGAAGATGTGCCCTTTTATTGCACATTATGCATTTTGAGATTTAATTTAATGCTTGACTGATTTATGGCACCAATTATTGCTTTGACATTTTTAAACAACAATGTTCAGCTTTATTTATAAATATAAATAAAGTGAATGCAGATCATACTCCGTTTTTGTAAAGTTATATTCAACCTGTAGTAGACGGTGTAGACCGTGATGAAGGCTATGGATAGTTGCACAATCTAAAATAAGAATCATTTACTAATTAACAGCCTGTTCCCTTTACAGTTTTTATGTTGACCCTTTAAAAAAATTATTTTCAGTTTTTTGCTTCTAATTACTCATTTTAAGTCTCAGTGGCATAATTTAAAAAGAAGGGGAAGAAAAAGATCTTTTATTTGTTTGTACTCTTTGATAACTTGTTCGTCTTATCAAAGCATCATATATATATATATATATATAT
>NW_006800040.1:686607-711627 GCF_000485575.1 Poecilia formosa
GATATTCGAATATCTTCAATGAGTTGTTATTACCTCTGATTGAGTACTGTTGCTGTACCTACAACACCTCACCGCACCATATGCTCGGAGTACAATCAGCACTCTCTTGGGTCATGAGGTGTCAGAACTCTCTGTTTTAACCTTGGATAATATGAGTTACAACAACATTTTATTTTCCTTTGGAATCAGTAAAGTAAATTTAAATTGAATTGATTTCACTGTTCTAGTGGTTCAGTTGAAGTAACTTCAACAGACATGATTGAACTTCAGATGTGTGAAAAGCGTCTTTGCTGGAAAGAAGTCAAATGGAAATAGAGGTTGATATTTTTCAAAATAAAAGCTATTTCAAAATAAAATACTCCACAAACTGTAGTTAGAATAAGAACCTTGACAGAGCAGTCAAATTGCTGTGAGCCGCACAGGAGAGAGACAAAAGCCAGGTAAGTCCAAATAGTTTTTGATGCCCCTTTCAACATTCACTTAAAAACCAAACTATGGCTATTAAAACATGTTTTGAGGAGACATTTTAATTAACCTAAATTGGAATTTATTGGTGAGGACTACAGAGAAATTGAACTCAGCTCTGAAAATTGAAATCAGTAAAATGGACTGTCCTTTTGTAGTATTTCTGCTTTCCATATATTTTATAAATTGAGATTTAGACATCAGAATAACATCACAGTTGGAGCTGAAAAATGCAAAGGCAGGGGGATTTTCTAATTGTTGTTCTGAGTAGCAAGGTAAACTAGAATTAGTTATACAGTTTAACAATATGTTTATCAACTGCTTATGCATTTCAGTAATGAATGAAAAACAATACAAATTGTGATGTGTATGAAATAGAAACGGCTACTGGAGCCATTTCTTTATTATTGCAAATATCACACAAATAATTTTACCCGTTGTACCCGTTGGAAAAGCATTCCATGTCAGAAACTTGAGACTTCAAAAGAATGTTCCTGTTTAATGTTTTTGAGAACAAACGGACTACATCATTATTTAACTTAGAATTTAACTTTAAATAATAAGTTAATAACATTTTGCATGACCATCCATGAAGGATGTGCGAGTTCTACCAGTCATGCACAGCTTAAGAACCGTAACATTAAGGAAACGGTTTTTGTGAAAGGAAGGAAAGAAAATCTGATGTTTTTGGCTGAAGATCTAAATAAATTAGGGTATATAGATAAAGTAGGAGCCTGATTTATTTTAAGTCCATATCTCAGTATCCTACTTTCAAAATAGATGGCAACTAGATGTTGAAAGTTTTTTTCCTGACATTGATCAAATCCCTGAACATTTCTCTTTTTGTCTCCAAAGTTTCATATTTTAATGTTATTTTTTATGAAAATAATCCCTTCATGCCCCAGAGTGACTCAGATATAATGCTACACCTTGGCCTCAGTATGGATGGAACTATGAATATGCAAATTGGTCCCAGTCTCCTTATCTCCAGCCTCTCCCTCTGCTGCCTGCCTGCAGCAGCTGCTCCTCCTCATCCTCTCCTTCCCCCTGTCACTGTTAAACTACTCCCAGTTACACAATATTAAATTAGAATATTTGACTAATTCAACTGAGTAATACTGCACACAGAAAAGACAAAAAACAAAACAAAAACAAAACTAAACTTCCCCATCCAAGGAATCATAATTGAACTTGTGTAAATGTCTTTGTTTTTATAAAGCCTTTGTAATTGTAATTACATTGTAATTTTTCCCCTTACTAGCGGTAACATGTATTGCAATAAAGTAAGTCATATTCCTTGAAGTAAAGCTTGAAGCATTCAGTGACATTACCTGAAGTTAAGCTTGCAATTAATCGCTGCAGGTTACCATCCAAAAGTTTCTGTAGCTGCAGTAAAATACCCTCTTTAGGAGCTTCACTATATTTCATTCATAGTTTAAGATCCTAGGCTAGAAATTCCTACAAACATTCATTCACTTGAAAACTTAGCAGATAGAGTCCATTCAGTCCATTTAAAATCTTTAATATACCTATGGTGGCATTATTGTTTTATTTTGGCACACCATCAACCGCTGCGGTATTAAGTTTCTTAAAATAGATTTTACTATCCATCATTCTGAAGTACTATGACACTACATATACTTTGATAACTTCCAGAGCCAAGCTCACTGGGTATTCACGTCCACCATGATGGTGGACAGCTGTAGTCTGGATGGAGCCTACTAGTAAATGGAGCTAAATAACAATGATAGGCACATATTAGGCCTCTATCATGGTCTAAACCAATCAGAGATGGTGAATGGCTGAACCCCTCCTCTGATTGGCCATGGTCAGGGTGAATGTAATGCTGTTGAGCAGAGAAAATTAAAAATGCAATTGAATTTTTTTGTTAAGTTAAGCCGATTATTACCAATGGTCTGACATGGAGCCATCAACTTCCAAGGTTATGTGCAGTTGTGCTCAAACACAGCACTTCCAGTCTGGGCCCTCCATATTGCACTGCTGATAATTATGCTGTGCCTCCAACCTGAGCATTCAGTGAGACTGATGACAGTGCATACATCTATGTGGAAAAATAATAATTTGTTGTTTGTGCATTTAAATCTCACAAACACTCACTCAATAGAATTCTAGCTCATGCCAAGTTGACAAATTCTTGTTCTACCTGCTCTGTGGAACAAGTGCAGATGTGGATCATAAAGACACGTGGAGTGTGTATCTTTATGATCCACACACTCCATCCTGACTCTCTCCTTCTTATCATGCTCGCCCTGATGTGTGCGGTCGCAACTTAAGAAACTCTAGGTAAATAAACCTCACACAATCACATACCGTTAAAACATTTAAGAAATTAACAAAGTAGCCAATAAATTGATGTTGGTTTTGAGTATTAATGTGTTGTGGGATTTTTATGGTCAATTATGTGGGGAAATATAGCATAGATTTATAAAATATTGTTTTGCTGAGTGTTTTGGCTTATGCCACGTCTATAGTTGATCAAGTGCAATCCTACTGAATGTAGTACAGAATCCTGGCTTATTTTAGAAATCATAAAATGTCTTTTTGAGGATAAGACAAGTGGAAAGACAGAATTATTTTAAGTCAGAGATGAAAGATGATCTGTCAGCATCTGCAGCTCCGACAAGACAGTGTGCTGCTCGACTCCACTGCTTTTCTTTGTTCTTGTAGTCTCACAGTGTATGGACACCATCACACACTCTCAGAAGAAAACAGAAACTGACATGAAAGTGGGGGAAAAGACCAGCGTGAGAGATCAAAAGCTGGGATGAGCTGGGCCCCGTCTTCACTGAGCTGATCAAGAAGTCCTGTTCTTGCTGCAACACCTTTTGATTTTCTTCTTCCAGTTAGTCATACAAGCAGCCAGAATTACCTTAAAGTGTTTTACCCTCAGCTTTGTCGGTTACAGCTCTTTACTTCAACTATGTTCACCAATCTCATGTCCTTATTTATTAATAATGAAAAATGGCTGTTTTAAAGCTGCAAATATAATATATCTATCATTTCTTTTATAATGTAGCATTTTTATGTTGATTTCTGTAAAGATACATACACCCTCTAAGTTTTGTTGTAGTTTTCTGCAGAGTATGATCTTTTTTGCTGCTCTGGTCTTGTAGAGCATGGCTGGGGGTAGAAAAGGCTGATATTGGCTAGTTCATTCAAAGCTAAGCAGGAGAATTTTGAGATGAATTTAGATTGGACAAATGGTACATCACTTTATCAAGTCAGAGGACTCCAAAGACCTTCTCACCCCAGTTAGTCATTCACTTACTGATACACAGATTCAGATGCTGACAGCCTGAATAATTATTACCTGACTAAAAACTTAAAAAAAAAAGAAAAAAAAGAAAATGTTTTTCAATGTCTTGACGTACAGCTGGGTCAGACAACTGGTTGCTTTCTTTGGGTCTACCTGGGATTCAGCTCCTGGCTGAATCCCAGGTAGACCCTGGGATTCAGGGTCTACCTGGGATTCATAGCTGTTCTATTGCTCTGAGGCTGGGAGGCAGTTGTTTCTCTGGTCCAGTCTTGGTGTCGCAGTAGTTTCTCTCTCTGGATTCAGAACCAAAGTTTGCCCTTATTGTTTCAAGTTTCTGCCATAGATTTATGACTATAAGAACAAAGCTTGTTGGAACTTTGTCTGCTCAATAAAAACACAGCACTTATTTTTTGCTTGTTTGAACAAGAGGTTCATGATTGCCTTTTAATTCAGATGGGCTTCGTGCTTGGTGGTCCCGGTTCTGTGTTTCTCAGTCAGTCCACCATTTGATCTCTTTTCTGTCTCTGCCTCCTTCTCTTTGCCCTGACTCGGCTCTAAACATCTCACAGAAGTTGCCCCCTTGTGATGTCATGCAGGTTTGAGGAGTATGTTCAGGGCACTTTTCCATAACAAGCCTGGAAATGTATTGTTGTTCTTTGACAGCTTTATCTTTACATTTCAGAGTATTGTTTCATAATGAATGATAAGCAGTGAATGAATACATGTCAAGCTCTTAAAGGCTGTTGAAATATTCTAAGTAAGAATGTTGTTTGTGTTTACAGTCCAGAGCAGGTATGCAAACCAGTGCAAATCTTAATGCCGACATTAAGAGCCAAACTAAGCTCATGGTCACTGTAAAGAGCCACACAGCAATTTCAAGATTAACTTTATTTCTCTTTGCTTGCTGAAACGGTTTTTTGTTTTTCCCAAAGGCTTTGGGTCACCTGACAGTCTTTATTTTTTTTACAAATGTCTTCAGGTTTGACTTGTTTGTTTGAGCTCCATCTGACAAGCTGTCAGATGTGGAAGTGTCTTACGCAGAATATTTTTGAAACATGTAGGACAATTTATTTGTTCATATTTGAATCTATTTAATTGAGGGTATTGTGGTAACCTCTAACATTTTCATATTATACTGTACTTTAAAGAACAAATAAAAAATATGTGAATGTCAGAAGAGTAATCTGTTTTAACTGAACTGCTCTTTGCTTTTCAGGACCAGCTCCACTGAAAGTCCTTGCTTTCATTAGGTCATTTAGTCAAACCTCTTGGTAGATTCATACATAATTTGTGAGTCTTTGTTGAACACAAGGAGACAGCTTTCTGTTAAGTTCCTATCCAGGTGAAAATGGTTCTCACTTCACTCAGCTCTATCTTATTTCCTGCTAAGCTTGTCACTTCTGACAAGGTTAATCTTTCTTTTAAAGATTATGAAGTTATCCAGCAGTCATCACTTTTTGTCAGCTTAGCTCATATTAGCCAGCAAACTCTGGCTTTACAGTGTGAGCTTAGTTTCCAAGTTCAAAAGGAACACGGCAGATCCGTGCCACCATAAATCTGTTAAACCAGCACTGGTGATTATTTGTAACCCTGACTTGCATTTGTCTGAGCTCAGTCAGTAAAGAAGAGTTTAACTGCTGCCAGGAGCAAACCAACAGCAGCTTCATTTACACCACATAAAGATTTTGTAAAGCATTAATGGCACTGTCATTCCTAATACACTGTTGGATAGCATAGACATGTTGACTGCATTTATTGTATAAGTGAATTCATCTCACTAAGAAATCAAAGATCTGCAGGAAACAGAAAATATTGCCAAAGCCTCTTACAAGCAGAGGTCAGAATTAACTATTCACCATGACACACATCAAACCGTCTTTCAATCAGAAGACACACAGTCACCAAACAAAGTGAAGAGCTGAATAAACAACTCCGTCTGCACCATTGTTTGCTTTTGATGGGCTGCGCAACTCCCCTGTGTGGCATCCAGTGACAGGCCTGCAGAACAGCGAGCTTTTGATTTGTGAGTCTCTCCCGTTGCTCAAAAAGCCCGAAGGCTGCTTGACTGAATTAGGAGCTGGAGTGTTATCTCCCCAGCAGAGGCAGAGTACTGATTGCTGCCCTCATTGGAAGTGAGGAGCACGTTTGCCTGGTGTAATAGCTGCCATAGAAACCACATCAGCCAAGTAATTGTTTAGGCAACCTCAGAAAATTAAGAGGACAACATAAAAATGTGTTCCCTTGGCTTCTTCTCCATTCTCTGGGGCTACGTATTTTGATTAAATATTCAATTTTCGGTGCTGCAGTGCGACTGGAGATTGACAGCTTTGGACCAGACAGCACCATGACTTTTCTACTTTCTTCATTTCCTATTTGTTCAAGTGAAAATTTGGCCTAGCATACCGCTGCATGTTAAAAACCTCAAACTGTAGGTATCGTTATGTTGACCTGACCTTGTCATGTTATTGGCACAGCAGCAAATATCAACAATTTTGATATTAAGCAACCATATTAAGTTATATATTAAGTTGCTGTCGTGATGTTTCCTGCGAATGCTGATGGTCTGTATAAGTCCTGATCAGAAGGAAATGAAGGAAATTTTGCTGAGCATAAAGTCCTGCATGACTTTGAATTGTGTGACTTCCCTTCGGATGTGCTCCAGTTGGCAAAAGTTTGTTCATCAAGAGGGCAAAACTCATCTTTCTCTGCAGCATCATGACCAGAAACTGTAATTATCCATGACATCACTGTCTACTTTTATTTAGTCCTTCATATTGAAGGGCCTTTTGTCTATTTTTAAAGCTGCTTTGAAAACCCATGTTTTTTCATTGGACTTCCCAACAGCTGCACTTTAATGGTGCATTCAGGTACATCTGGTACTTTGGATCATCTAAATCCAATCAACTCCAGACCTTTATGTTTTCAAGTGTTTGCTGAGTCTAATGGAATATTCCTAAACAACAATATTAGCCAATTTCAAGTTTTATTGTATCATCCAGTCAACCATACTCGCCCCCCCCCCCTCCACCTCTCATATACTTGTCTCTCTCCCAAATCTCCAGTCAGTTCTATAGTGACCATCTATTTGTTTCTATTGATTGAAGTGGAAACATAATGAACCCTGACTTTAAAACCGATGTCTGTGCGCGTACCGTTATACCGCTACAGTCCACAGGGCCACTCATATCGTCACCATATTGTCTGCAGATCCTGTTTAGTTAACAGATAATGTCTGATTTTTTTTCCAAACATTTGTAACAGCATTTATTCCCACATATTGATCACTAAATGATGTGTCCCTCTTTGAAATGTTTTCTTGACATTTGCTATTCATCAGTACCATCATGTTGCGCAGGTTGAGCTCTGTGAGCACCATGGCACACAGCTGAGGTCTGCTGGTGTTGGAGTGCCTTCTAAAGCTGTGTCCTCTCTTGGACTCCAGGGTGTTACGGTGTGGACGGTGAGAGCGACTCCATCATGAGCTCAGCCTCTGAGAACTCCACCGAGCCTTGGTTCTGTGACGCCTGCAAGAATGGAGTGACTCCCAGCTGTGAGCTGTGCCCCAACCAGGACGGCATCTTCAAAGAGACGGATGCCGGGAGGTGGGACGGTGTAGTACAGTGTGGTCCAGTTTCTCAGAAAAAAGCAGGACAACTAACATAATCAGAAACAAATAACAGCTAATGGCCTGAGCTCGGCAAGCGGCGGCAAAAATGCTGTCTAAATTGTGCTCATTGTTTATTCGCTGCTGAGAAAAGGAGGAAGTTGGATTAGTGAGAGAGAGAGCTCATAGAGGAGTGAAAAAAATATGGATAGAAGGAATAGGAAGAGGAAGAAAAAGGAGTGAGAGAAAAGAGTGTGTTTTGTGAAGCATGGAGACTTCAGCCACGTTATCGCTGATGGTGCTCCTCAGCCAGGCTGCACCCGAATTTACTACTTCACTAGAGCATGAAAAACACAGCAAATTAAACTGTGAAGCGCTTGCTTGCTAGAGATGGATATCTTTATATTGGACTTTGGATTCTCTTCTCTAAAGTCCGCATTTGAAATTGTGTCACACCAAAGTGTAGCCAGCATCTGGGGCTATATTAATCTATGAGCTCATTTCTTTTTGAAGTCTCTGAGCAACTGACTGCAGCCAATTTCACAATATTAGGCTGCTTATTGTCTGCAGGAAAAAAAAAAAAAAAAACTCTGCCATGTTTTTTAATTGGTTTCCTGACATGCCTTAAAAATGGTGGATCTAAATGTCACCGATTACAAGCTTATTTTCAGCTTGAAACATGTATGTTCATCCTGTCCTTCCACTTTCAGGTGGGTGCACGTGGTCTGTGCACTTTATGTCCCTGGAGTAGCATTTGGAGACATCGATAAACTGCGACCAGTGACGCTTACGGAGATGAATTATTCAAAATATGGTGCTAAGGCAAGTTGTCAATTCACATCTTGACTCAGGTTGAGTTGGATTTTCATAATCAGTAGAAATATGTCCACCGCTTCCAAAGGCAAAATTTAAACAGTGCAGGTGATAAGATGCTCCCCAAGAGCGGTGATGTCATTTTAATTTAGTGGTTTTCTGGGTGGAATGATCGTAAAACAAACATTGCTAATACATTTAAAGACACTTGGATTCACAAATGGTATTTTTTATGAATGCAATGTTCGGGAATGGAGGAATGTGTCAATCCTTCTTCCATGTTACCTGGGTCAAAATTATGCATACAGGCTCAAACATCAACACATATCCCAGCAGATCCTGGGTTATAGATCCCTCAATACTTTGCAGGGAAATTACATTTGTTCTCATTTGTAAGCTTTTGTCATAATTACACCACTAATACCCATTTTGTGCAAGGCAGAAGTAAACACCAGCAGCTACACAGACTGGATCCAACGATGACTCAGCATGTTTATTAGGGATAATGATCCCAAACACACATCAGAGCAGGTTTTGGAATGGATAAAGCAGACTAACATTAGATCTCTGTCATGGACCCAACTTTAACATCAGAGAACATTTGTAAACTTAGCTTAAAGCTGGGTGTGTTCAAGAACACCAACCAGTTTAAATAAACTCTATTGTTTTTGAGAGCCCAAATACCAGAAGAGCCAGAATTATAAGAAAAACTCAGTGACATCTACAAAAGAAGTATTGTTTGACTGCATGTTGCTGAGGGACTTGTAGATAAATAATAGTTATTGCTTATGTTTATTATCTACTCATTATGCTTAATTTTGACCCTGTAGGAGTTAAAGAAAAGTTACAGTAAATTTAAACTCAAGCAATAAACTGGTGCTTTAGAAATTCATTACAGCTGTTAGATCGTCATGCCAATCTGGAAGAAGAATAGTCCAAGTGCATCATTAACATCCTAAATAACATTCATGTCCATGACTTGTGTCCATCAGTAACAAGCAGTGGTCCAGGGCTAAACAACACATATTTTAAGTAATATTTTTTTTATCCTGCTCACCTCATCTGAAAGTAAGAGTTTTTTTGCGACTGAAAGCATTTACATCAACTGATTTCTGAAATTTTGCAGTTGAAACATGATAAAATGTGAGTTACTGCTTTTGTAAATTCTCTGGAAGGTGTAAGAAGGGATCATTTAGCTGTCATTTTAAAAAATTGAATTTAATGAGGTCTGGGAATATCTTAACAGGAAGTGACAAAGACATGCTCTCAGTTTTAATGATGTTAGAGCAGTGATGTTGATTATCCTCGGTACTCTGTCCAGGTAAACACTGAACCAGTGACACTGCTGGCAGAGATGACAATAATGAATTTCTGCATAGGGTTCATATAAAACCAGGAACACAGCCAGATAGTTTGTTCCTGATGAACTCAAGTAAAATACTCCAAAATCTCAGGCTGTTCTTGGATATTTTTAATGGAGTCAGGTACAGAAAATAACCTGCTGAGAAAGAAACATTACACTATTTAGTTTTCTCTTTACTCACATCAGTCTTTATTTAAACTAGCTGATTTCTAAGGTTAAACAACTGTTCCTGGTTTTAAAAACACTTCACTTCCCTAGTTTCCAATCTGAATCTGAATCGCTGTCCTTGCTGTGTGTTCTGGTACAGGAGTGCAGTTTCTGTGAGGATGCCCGTTTTGCCAGGACCGGTGTGTGCATCAGCTGTGATGCAGGAATGTGTCGATCCTACTTCCACGTCACCTGCGCACAGAGGGAGGGGCTCCTGTCCGAGGCTGCAGCAGAAGAGGTACATACTCACCAGAACAATGCATGACAATAGAACTTACAGTTACTGAATGATTCGGAGCTCTGCTACCAGCAGAAAGAAGTAAAGCAAAGTTTCTATTAGTTTAGTTTAGTAGATTAAAAGGAACACAATTAAATAAATAAATAAATAAATACATGGAATAATTAAATAAATGTACCAAGATGGTTTGATTTGTGAAAGTTTAATGGAAGGCCAGTGTAGCTCTTTGTTGTATCTGGACCACATTAGAAACGCTCCAACACTTTGACTCTTCAAACCTAGACTAGATTATTCTGCACTAATAGCTCAACTTTCACAAGACAAATAAAGATTTCATGAATTAGCACTGTTAGTATACAATAATCTAGGGCAGGTTTGAAGTGGCTGAGTTTCATAGTTTTTTAAGTACAGCAGATTAAACATGCTCAGTTTGTGAAAAATTAGGAAGCCATTTTGTGAATCACCTTTTTGTCATAGCAATACAAAGCTCACACTCAATCAGTCCTTTGACTTTATCCACCACTTAGTCAGGACGACAGTCTCTCCAACAAACTCAGGGAAAGCTCAGGAAAATCCTCCATTACAAAGAACTAGTGGAGTTGAACAGATCAGATAAGCTCTGCCCCTCAACCTGGATGGGTGAGTTGGACACATAAATTCATGGTGATGCTGCAGGAACAGGAACCGTAAAATAATTCAATGCACATTTAATGAATTATCTGCATCAGTTGTTATTAGTTTACATTTTAATAATTTAATGCCATTTAGTAAATTGTTTAATTGAACATTTATTTATTGGTGCATTTAATAAATGATTTTATGATGTATTTACTTAATTTTGTCTGTTTTACCTCTCCATAGTTGAGAGGACCAGCAGGTAGCAGAGAAGCCAGTGAGCTTAGAAAGTTCCTCTTAAAGTGACGTTTCCTGTTCATGATGACTAGCTTTATTCACCATCAGCTCACTGATGCTGCTAGAACCAGTGAGCTGATGGATTTTGTGTGCTGCCAGTCAGCCGGTCTGCTCTGTCTCGATCACGGCGGATTTGAGCTCCTGATCTCGCTGTGGTTAAAGGTTGTCATGTTTTGGAGATTCAGCTCTCTAAAAACTCTGCTTTTAGTTTCATGAACCAGAAATAAGGGAATGATTTCTAGTCACTTTTAATAACGTGAATAACTTTCATATTAACTCTTTATTATCCCTACAATAAAATAAATAAAATTTGATTAAAATAATAAGCTATATTTGGCTTGAGTACCTTGATTTCAGACTTAGTCAGACATAGTAAAAATTGGCTTAAATTTTGACGTCATTATTAAACTCGTTTTGCCTTTGTGTTTCATCAGGATATTGCTGATCCATTTTTTGCCTACTGCAAGCAGCATGCAGATCGCTTTGACAGGAAGTGGAAAAGGAAGAATTATTTGGCTTTACAGTCATATTGTAAGGTCTCTCTACAGGAGAGAGAGAAGCAGCTCACGCCTGAGGCTCAGGTAACATTGTCTACATGCTTTTGTGTTTATTCTTGTACAGTTGAGAACAGAAATTTACATACATGGAGTAAAAAGAAACACGCACCTTTCTGTATCACTGTCTGAAGTTAAATCAGTCTAAACATCTCACTTAGGATTATCAACATTTTTTGTATTTGCTAAGTGCCACAATAATAAGACAAACAAATATATTAAATATTTATTTATTCTATTACTATTATATTTATGCCTTCAAAATCAGAAGTTTGCATACAGAATGACTACCATCTTTTTAAACAATGATGCCTCGGCTTTGGAAACTTCTGATTAGTTAATTGACACATTTGAGTTATTTGGAGACTGACTTGTGGCACACCTGGATGGACTCTCTGCTCGGTTTGTCAGCAGGAATCAGCCCAGATATCAGGAAGAAAATCAGGAGCTGCTCCAGTCTGGTTCATCCTGGGAACAATTTCTAGATGCTTGATTCCATCAAATTCATCTGTTCACTTGTAGTTGGTATGAAAGGAATATCCAACCATCACAGCATCACAGTACTCGGGAAGGAGACCGGTTCTGGTCCAAAATATGCAGATTGACCCCAAAACAAATGACAAAGACTTAATGTAGATGCTGCTGAAGCTGCTGAAACCGTCTCATTATCCACAGGCAAACAGTTCCCAAACAGATATGAAAAGCAATATCTGTGAGGATGAACCTATTACTATTAAAGAAACATAAAAAATCAGATTGTAGTTTGTGGAGACCTTCAACTGTGGAGACATGTCCTGTGGTCTGATGGAACTTAACTGGAACTGTTTGGCCGTAAAAAAAGACTTTTGTTACATCTGGAGGAGAAACGGGATAAACATCTGCATATGTAAACTTCTGGTTTCAGGATATTTATGTTAGGTTTAGTGTTTGTTTTGAATTCCTTCAGATTAGACGTGGTTCAGATTCAGTTTGAAGCACAGTGGGGGGTTAACGAACAGCTGCTTGGTATTTCCCCCTCAGGCCCGTATCACCACCCGCCTTCAGCAGTACCGAGCCAAAGCAGAGCTGTCCCGGAACACTCGGCCTCAGGCTTGGGTGCCCCGAGAGAAACTACCCCGACCTCTGACCTCCAGCGCCTCAGCCATCAGAAAGTTGATGAGGAAGGCAGAACTGATGGGCATCAGCACTGACATTTTCCCTGTGGACACTTCAGATGCCAACGCCAGCATGGACGGACGCAGGAAGCACAAGCAGCCGGCCCTCACTGCAGACTTCGTCAACTACTACCTGGGTGAACAAACTGCCCGTCACATCTGTCCACCACTGGTCATGTTTATTTTCAGTCGCATTCAGTAAAATATGAACTGAGCTCACACCACTGAAACACATCTGATGGACGTTTATGGGAAATTAGCTATAAGTCTGATTTTGCCAGCTGAATTCACTTTATCTCCAGTTTACAGCGTCTATTTACAACTAATGTTGTACTAAGGCACTTTATAAGATCCACAAGATAAACCCAATCAGGCAGACAGATCCAAATTAATTATACTTCAAACCTGGTCTTAATACAATTCAGTCAAATTCAACTGATAATGCAGGTTTTTTATCTGAGGAAGCCTAGCTGATTACATTGATTTAGTATTATAATATAGCCATTTCCAGTTATGATTTTATAATGAAACAGAACTTTGATCACATTGTTGAAAAATACATATTTTTCCAGAACAAGATGGGTAAGAGCTGGATTTGGGTCACAGTATATTGCTGTACTCCTTCATTGTAGAAACGTGGATAAATTTGGAGAGAGACGTTCTGCTCTTTACTGACTGATTATGTGAAATATTAATTCTGGCTCAATAAAATAAAACCATCAGTTTTTAATAAGTGTGCAGAAACCTTCAGTGAGCACATTCAAACATAATGTGTTTGGACTGTTGACTGCAGGTAAGATACTCATTGCTTGAAACTCCCTGTGGAAGCTTCCAGAGGTGCCACCATTTTGGACGGGTCCTTCATGTTTAGAGCGTTTCTGTGGCTTCTAGCAGCAACTGTGTGAAGCGTGATACACTCCTATGATCACATCTGCACTCAGGAGGAGAAATGCTCTGTTATCTGAAGCTTATCTAACTCCCAATCTCTTTTTCTGTGCTGGAAATAAAGCAGAGATCTTTATATTGAGTGGAACAAATGCAGTTTTAGCTTTGCTTGCACAATGTGAGAGTGCAGTGTTTAGAAAGTTGGAGCAGCAACTTTAGAATTTCAGAGACAGCAGGAGAAATTTGCTCTTATCAGAGTCACTTAGAAGTAGGTGTTACTGGTTATTTCTTGCCAGCACTATCTGTTTTTTACAAGATTATTAAATGAGGTAATACTGTAGTTGTAATCTGCAATAAGCTTTTTAGGAATGCAAATGAAAAGTGTTTTCTTCCCAAATAAATGGCAGCATGTCAGTAACCTTGAGAACTCTGAAATGAGCTTGCAGAGGGCCTATCTGCCATCAGGGTTCTGTCATGGGCTGTTTTCCTGTATATAGATTGGGATCGGGCTATTGATTTTTGTCCCATTGTTATTCAGAGCGGAACATGCGAATGATCCAGATCCAGGACAACATCTCTGAGCAGAAGAACCTGAAAGACAAACTGGAAAGTGAGCAAGAAAAACTGCATGTGGAGTACAACAAGGTGAGCAGCTTACAACAAGGTGATGCACCTGCTCCATGTGATGCAGTGAACGTGAACCATTCAAGTAGCTGAGCAAAAATACAGCAACTTCCTTTTTTCAGGTGTTTAGTGGGGAACCAGAATTATGTATTGTCATTGTTTTTCAGTAATCATTTTTATTATACATTAAAATTTCAAACTGAATTTGCTCTTAAGTAAGTAAAAGTAGGATTGTTAGAATATTAACTTCTTCTAAGTTATAATGTAAACATGCTGCAGGCATTAATTGTGTTTGTTTTTTTCCTTATGTTTTATGAAACGTAAAATTTTATTCAGGAGCAGCGGTTAGACATTTACTGACCAACAGCTTTTTTCAGTTTTCTTTGAGGTCTGACTGGCCAATGCCGTCTTTGTGTCTCTTGTTTTAGTTCATCATGAAAGAAAACTGTGATAGAGAAACTTGAGGAAAGAATATTATCTCTGCATCAACACATATTTCTTCATCTTCATCTTATTTTTCACTAGACCCAAAACAAAGCGCACCAAAGAACATTCCCCGCTGGTGTGTTTACAGGCAAAAAAACAACCAGTCATAGCTGACAGATAAACATGTAGTTTTAGCATCTGTAGATTTTGCTATCAGTCCAGTTCTGCACCGAACCTCTAGCTCTGTTCTGCTTTCGCTACAGATTTAAATGTGATCCGATTTAGTATCGCCATTTTTTGACAGTAAAAATTGGGGAGGATTCCTTCCAAATATTTTGATTATTAATTATTTTTTTTGTGTATGCACAGGGAAAATAAAGTGACAGGAAGGAACATTTGTGTTCCCCCACAAACAAGTAAAAATCTTATCGATTTTATTGTAAAGTCACAATAAAGCTCCAAAATCTAGGGAAATAAAATTCTTCAGAACAAATAAAACATCTTGACAGTATATTTGACTCTTGCCTCATATAAAAAAATAGATATACTTCCTTGTATAACTTGCAGAATAGATTACATCAGTGATTTGTTTCCTCATCTTTTTTAAAACCTGAGACCACATTACGATAAAAAATGGTAGATATAGCAAGTTTGGCGTTACATTGTGTGGAGTCCAGCCATACTCTACAACAGGACCAACACATGCTTGAACCAATTTCACTCACCAACATTCTGACGTCAGACAGTAAATCTTGCCAAACCTCTGGAGACCAATCATGAATTCAGAGTAAACAAACATGGCCGACTGGTAAAAGAAGTAATGGCGATAGTTTGTGCGCTGTATTTTATGGGGAAAAACAACTAATCAAAGACATCTCCACTGATCTTTCTGGTCCTCCATGGTAGTTGTTTTGTCTTCGGTGTTTTATGGATTCCCCTCCTTGTTTTCGTCACCTCACTTTCAGATTGGCTACACGTCACATTTAAATGGCTGTGTTCTCGTTTGTCCTCTTGGAATGCCACACACTACGATATTTAACCAAGACAATCCAACATGTTGAATATCCCTGGTTGTAGATCACTCTGAACACAACCAGGGTCCAGAGTGATCTAACCCTGGTATTAATATTCTTAATATTCTTAATATTAAGAATATTGATATTCTTAATATTAAGAATATTAAGAATATCTCTTAATATTCTCTTTGAAGCCCTTCTGGTAATCACGGCATCCTTTAGATTGTTGCAAGATGGAAATGGGACAAAAATTGGCATAAAAATCTTCCTGTATGAACTAGGCATAAATAAAGCGCAGACATATCTTAACATGTTAGACTTTTTGGACACAATTGATTGCTGTTGCCTAGGCAACAGACTTTGGAGTTCAGCCTAAAACCTTTTCACATGAAAACTGATATGGAGGATGAACTTATGTCTTCTATTTTTTGTGATTGTTTTTCTTTTTTTCTTTTTAAGTATTTCTGAGCTGTGCTTATGATCAGCCAGTTCCTTCACGCACATGAATTAATAGGTTATTGTTGTCATTGGAAACTACTGAATTATTATTATTTTTTTTGCACTTTGTCTGAAACTTTAATCTTTGTATCTGATTTCAGTGTAGTGAAGTTGTAGCTGTTATAATCTACTCCCATGTGGAATTTGGCGGATGCGGTACTGTAATGGAGACAGTCACACAGCTCATGACCTCTTATTCGACAGCTAGTGTGTAGACTCAGCTTGATGCTGGCATTGCTCTCTGCTTTTTTTTCTGGCCCTGTAATCAAGTCTAAACTTTGTTTCAGTGACTGACTGGCTGGAGAGCGCTACATGAGATCAGATCTGGCCCCAGGAATGGAGCATTTAGCTTTTTATTATTTCCTCTCAAACATGTGACCTCTGTGAGGCTACGGCCACACCATCTGTCAACATGAGGAAGAGAATCCAGTGGCAGAGTAAAAGTCACAGGAGTTAATGTTGCATAGGGGAATGTGATATGTGTGTTGAGCGTTATTAATGGAGTGTGTGTTGCTAATTGCACTGCTGAGTTGTTCCTCCATGGTTTTAGCCTTAGAAAAAAAATGCTGGTGGAAGAGTGCTGGTAGAAGTCTGAGTTTGACTGATTCATCTTGAACCTGAGGTTTTCAGTTGCATTTTTAAATAATTAGAAATATCAATTTGTTAGTTTTTTCTATTTTTTTCTAATAACCTTCCTGACCATCCTGTTTATGCAGGTATGTCTCAAAAAATGATTTTCTGAGAATATTGTGACAAAGTATTTGTTTTCCCTGATTTCAGAAAGTCAAACTCATATTTTATGTAGATTCATTACACAGACTGAAATATTCCAGTCCTTTGTTTCTTGTTATGTTGATGAATTCGGCTTTCAGAAAATTAATTCCCAAGGTTCACTTTCTCAGACCATTATATTAAATTAGGCTAGGGGTCGGCAACCCGCGGCTCTAGAGAGGCATGCGGCTCTTTAGCACTGTCCTAGTGGCTCCCTGGATCTTTTTCAAAAATGTTTGAAAATGGAAAAAGATGGGGGTGGGAAATATATATTTTTTGTTTTAATATAGTTTTTATTGGAGGACAAACATGACACAATCATTCTTAACGTTTTACAATGCTATAAAAATGTGTAGAATATATATAAAATTTCAACATTTCTGTCAACAAAGATTTGTGTCATAGCCTGTGACACGTTTCTTTCAGCTGGGCGGGATGCGAGGCATGTGACTGTTGTAAACAAACCGACGGATGTCTGGTGGGTCATGGAGAGCAAAAGGGAAAAGAGACAAATAGCCGAGGAGAGATTCTACAATTCATGGACCGAATTTGCATTCACTACCAATGCAGAAAGATTACCTGAATGTTTGCTCTGTAGCGAGAAGTTGTCAAATAACAAAAAGAAAACTGTACTTTCCAGACTGTAGAGCGCACCTTACTATAAGCTGCCCCTACAATTAAAAAAACAAACAAACTGGTAACGTACATAGCCGCACTGGGCTGTAAGCTGCATGCTTCAAAGTGTGGGGAAAAAGTAGTGGCTAATAGTCCGAAAAATACGGTAATGTGGAAAGACATTTCCAGGGAAGGCGCTACATTAGCTGCCGCGTCAAGATTAAAGTTACATCTTACATGCCCGATGTTGAGAAGCTGTAGAGTGATGTCCGTAAACAGAAGTCACATTAAACACATAAGAACACAATCCTGTCATAGGCACATATATTTAGTAATAAAGTGTTTTTTTTTTTTTTATATTTATAAGTGATTTTTTCAGTATATATTTAGAATGACACTTGGCGATATTATTGTGTTTGTTGCTCAGGTGCGAGGATGGTTAGATGTCAAAAGAGGATGCTGCTATGTTTTACCATTGCACTGACTTTCTTGGCATTTGCACAGAAATCAAACTTCAAGTGTACTAATTTAATTTTATATACTTTACATTTTCAAAAGGCTACTGCTTTATTTTTATCACTGCAGGTTGGTTTTATTGCACTCCATTTGTTGTACAGATAAGGGGCACGTTATGCATGTTCCGTTTTGTTGTTTTTTCGCACGTTGTTTTTTCGATCACACACTTTACAATGATTATTTACAAAGACCCTTTCCCTGTCGATCTTCATAATAAAAATGTACATCGTACAACAGAGTGGTCACATGGTACATCATTCCTTCCAGGACACACTGCAGGGAAAAAAAAACCCATTTAATTATGAATGCTAATTATGTATACACTTAGTCATTTTGATAATAGGCTAATATAAACACTTAAAGCATGTTTTGCCTTTATTATAAGCCTTATCTAAGGCTTTTAAGTTTTTGCGGCTCCAGACAGCTTTGTTTTTTGTTTTTTTGGTCCAATATGGCTCTTTCAACATTTTGGGTTGCCAACTCCTGAATTAGGCCAATAAAAATATATTCTAAGCACAAATGTGAGGCTTTTGAAAAGTATGAACATCACTCAGCAGTCAGTACTTGGTAGGTCTCCTCCCGCATGAATTACTGCATCAATTCAGCGTGGCATGGAGGACAGCAGCCTGTGCTTCTGTGTAGGTGTAAAGGAAGCCCAAGTTCCTTTGATAGCTGCCTTCAGGTCATCTGCTTGGTGGGTCTAATGTCTCTCATCTTCCTCTTGACAACAACAGCCCAGAGATTTTCTATGGGTTTTAAAGGTCAGGGGAGTTTGGTATGTTTTCTAGAAAGTAAAGAAAGCTGCTCAGACATTTCATTGTTTGTATTTATTAATAATGAGATTGACATACTTCAGTCCCCCCTGAAGCACCAGTGCTGTTAGCTGCAGTGACCCTGTTGCATGATCTTGAGCTTCCTGTCCTGCTGCAGCTCTGCGAGTTTCTGGAGGATCTGCTGAGTGTGAACGGAACCCTGCGGAGTGAAGGCCAGGCCATGTGGACGCTGCTGGGCGGCATTGTGGGCCAGGTATGTTCAAATCACTTCTTTCCTTTTCCTTGCGTGTCTACATGTGTTCCATTCACTGATTCCTTGGTAAAGAAGTTGCTGAACATGCTGCAGGAGAGATTTTTAAGGCATTCATTTATTTTACTCCCAAGGAGACTTGGGAGTAAAATATAGTTTTTTTTAATGTGCTTCAGATAGAAAACTCTTTACTTTAGCCAGATTCTTTTTAATTGGTGCTTTTAATCTGGTGGTTATTTTTAGATTGACCAATTAATAACTGAATAGCAAAAGGTGCTTAATTGGAAATTTTCTTTAACACAGTTTGAACTGGATGAAGCTAAAATTAATACTAGGTAGTACATATACAAAGGTTTCTTTCATCTTAAATGTAAATATTTTCTGTCCAGTTTTGGCTTGATTACTTCTTTACTTGTGTTGCTCTTCCAACAAATGACCTTTTTTTAAGTCTGTATGCTCCAGTTAATGATCAATTAATTACTAAATGACTTGATTCATCCTGATTAATCTGATTAATTGTTTCAACCCCAGACATCTGACATTCTGTTGTACTGTAATATGTTCATATATAGTGGTTTGATTACGTTCTGGCTTGTTTTTTGTCTCTTTTAGTGGCAAATATTCAAGTTTAATTTGAATATTAAACTGTATTGGGACTATTACATAGTCCCAATACAGCTGGGACTATGTAATTTTGGATCGCACAACAGTGATTCTTGTGAAGTTGTGGCTGCATGACTGCAAAGGGAGGGATAAAATGATACAACAGGAACCTAAGAAGCCTAAACTCTAAACATAAACAGTAGATTAATAAGGAGCAGATATGGAGTTTGAGTACTGAGGCTGGGTGTTCTACTCAGAGTCGATACTGTGACATAAAGATACTCCATAAATCTGAGCTGCTTGCTATATGAGAGTGTTCTTTCTGTCCTCTAGATTTTGGTGTAGCTATTGAATGAATGTCTCTTTTAAAATTACAGGAACTACTTGTTTAAAGGGATCCACGAGTAGTTGAACATGTCAGCCTAAATATGTTGGAATTTCTCTATTAACTTAAAAAGTCCTGTTTGTGATGTGTAAAAATTCATAATTACTTTAATTACTGTATTTTACTGTATTTTAATTACTGCACTGGATTATAAGGCGCACTCTCATTTATGGCGTCCATTTCTGTATGTAACTCATACATAAGGCGCACCAGATTATAAGACGCATGCTAAAACATACGGTCAACAACAACAAAAAAAAACCAAGGTATCAGAAACAAAACATTAAGTTTAGTTGAACTTCATTCTACTATGCAACAATAGTTATTAGTAGAATGAAGTTCAACTAAACTTAATGTTTTGTTTTTTAAGTTAAATTACTCACGTTATTTTTTATTCTTCTTCCACAAATCCATGAAAGACCTTTTTTTCTGTATCTGAATTGAACAGCTGGGCAATTTTGCCATCAAACATGCCAGGTTCCCTCTCATCATTGTCGGAGTCAGTCTCATTGCCAGGTGGCTGTTCAGCAATGATGCCGGCTTTCGCAAAAGCTCAGACAACACTTACGGCAGATATATTAGCCCAGGCATCCACAATCCATTCACACGTGATGGCGGCGTAACTCGCCCGGCGCTGCCTCCCCGTCTTAGTAAACGTGTGTTCGCAGTCTGTCATCCATCGCTCCCACACCGGTCACAACTTCTTTTTGAACGCCCTGTTTACACCAATGTCCAGCGGTTGGAGTTTTTTTGTTAATCCTCCCGGAATGACGGCAAACTCCGAATTAGTTTGCTTCACTTCCTTTTTCACAATAGCAGTGAGATGGGTGTGCATGGCATCGCAGATGAACAGGGACGGTGATGCGTGGAAAAACCTATCTGGTTTTTACCCGAGGTGTATGCTGCAGAACTTGGACAACAATTCTCTGATTGGTTTATCGCTGCCAGCGTACGTACTTTACACTTTACGTCTCTGTGTCAGGGACAGATTTTGGAATTCAGTGCATACATAAGGCGCACCGGATTATAAGGTGCACTGCTGATTTTTGTGAAAATTTAAGGCTTTTAGGTGCACCTTATAGTCCGGAAAATACGGTAATGTTATATCTTTTGGTATATTTTTCACCCATGGAGGCTTAGTGACTGGTCCTTGTTCTGAAAAGGAATTAACCTCTTCTCTTGAGGATTAAATATTATTTTAAATGTGATGTGACTCATCTCATTTAATGAGGAGGTGGCGGGAAGATGAAAAACCATGTTAAAAACTACCAAAGCAGTTAGAACAAATTATTAATTGTTTACCGATTTATTAAACGGCTACAGTGGGGTTACATATTTTAACAATAGCACAATACAATGGTTCATAAGCATTAAATACAAAAAACTAAAATATATTTCGTCCATCAATATGATGGGAATAAAGAAGCCGTGAAGCTTACAATCTCAGATGTATCAGTATTTACGTAGTTTATGTAAATTCTTCTTCTCGGTGGCCTTCAAGAGGTACTTGCACGCTACCGCCCCCTGTGGTTGCAGAATATGATGGTTCACAGTTTTTGGTGTAACACCTGACCTGACACAGAGTGCGTCCACTATTTACCGGATCTCGCAGTCTGACCAGAGGTACGTGTCATTCATTGTTTCATTTATGAAGCTGAAGATGGCAGCAACAGCAGCAAACATCAGTTTCTTCAGCCAACGCTTTCCTCTTCCACCGTTTGCTCCTTCTTATCTTCATTACCCTTTGAAATTTCCACATTTCTATACATTTCAGTTGGAGCTTTTTTTAAACTAAAAAAAGGCTTAAAATTGTTTTGGCTGTTTTGGCTAGATGGAACTAGTGCAGTTGGACCTAGCATACATCATTTACCCAGAATACATCGCAGCTTAAACTACATGGTGATGCCTGTGTGACAATTTTTTATTTAAATTTATAAAAGCCAAACAGCCTACAGTATCTTTACTTTATTGTTTTTACATCTAACATAAATATTTCTCAAATAAAGTCTAATGCTAGTCGTGGATCCCATTAAGGAAGAACGATCTTGTTCAAAAGGTGACATGTTAAGAGATTGTAAAATTTAAGAAACTAATGAAACTTTATAGATGGAATCTTTCTGTAGTAAAGCACTTTCATTATTGAAATCACACATCTATTCATAAATACTCTCCATTATCTCAGATTGACCTGGATCTTGTCATATCTGCAGTGCTACCAGTGGAGAACAGAAGGGTTTCATTTCTAAAAGATTTGACATCTATAAGATATATTACTCTCTAAATCCATAAAACGCTAAATTAAAAGTGTAGCTGTTGAGAGTACGAGTGTTGCAGATAAATGGTCAAATGATGTTAATACGGTAGCAGGACAGATAAATGGAGCGGAATGTGGAGACTGGCGCTGCTTCTGCAATGACCAGCATAAATCACCTAATTATGAACATTCACAGCACAAGTTGTAGCATCAGTCATAGTGCTGCATGCTTTTGTGTCATCTGTCTGCCACATTTTTATCTTCTATTTGTCATCCTGCCTGTGCATTTGCAGAAATAATTGATGTCCCCAACTGGCACTAAAATCAGTCATTTAATACACAGTTGGAGCTTTTGTTCCTCCAACATTTACCACCCCTGGTAACTTAACATGGAAACACTCAAATGTTACTTTCCACATGCTGCTGTAAGACACATGGGGCTCACACAGTTAATGCACAATAAACCCTCTCCCAGAAACTTGTTTAAAATAAACTTTTAGCCCTTCTTTTTTAAGTAGTAACATAATTCATAGTTACTATGGTTACATTTGATGGAACAAGCACCTTGCTCAGAAGTTCTTGATTGTGAGATCCAGTAATATTTATTTTAGTCTGTGGAGCATCTTTTAAGAGGTTAGTTTTAATCTTTTTAACTGGGCTTTCATAATGTTATTATTTCTTCCACTTGTTGACATGGCTGGGCAATATGGCTTAAAATTTTGTTTGTTTTTATGTTAAATTATGTGATGTGACCTTTACTGTAAATAAAGGCACCTACAAATAAAATGTATTGTTATTATTATTATTAAAAATAAAGTTTCCAAATTTTCATACCAGAGCCCATTCTGATTTTCATAAAAAAATATCACTTTATTTTCTAAAACAGAAATTACGGTAACATTTCATTTAAAGGGGTGTGCATAAGACTGATATGACACTGTATAAGTATGACATAACATCTGTCATGAATATTTGACTGCTGTCATTGTCATTCAGTAAATATTGACATTTGTAATGCAAAGTCGACATGATTTAAAAAGTCTCTGTTATGTCAACTTGACATTAACTAAGAATCATCTGTCATAAATATGTTACAACAGGTATTAATGATCAAACTTGGAATGTGATGCTGTCACGCCCTCCACCACCGCCCCTTGAATCCTACTAGGTGGCTGCACTGTAAAAACTATTAGTGCTGAGAACACCTGTCATAAAAAAATCCAAACTATCCCTTCAAATTTCCTTCAGTCTTTATTCCTGATCCTGATTGATTCCCTTGGAAACAGAGCAGATTTGCATTGTTTTTGGATGAGATTTGTTGCTTAAACAATATGAACAAGTATTTGACTTTTATATTAGCATTAGATATTCCAGGCCCTCCTGTAGTTCCTAATGTAACACTGATTGAGCAGAATGTTCCTGCACTCTGCTCTCTGTCAGAGTCTGGAGAGCTAATATTTGAAGAGTCATGTAAGTTGTGATAGTGGATCTGTTCGGGTTCAGTAGTACCAGATGTGGATCATGTCTGCTGTTTTCCAGTGGATGAGAAAGCTCATGGGGTTTCTACCTGTCTGTTCAACATTCAGGATGTCCCAGGAAAGAAAACATCAAACAAAACAACACATTGACTCTGGCATGTAAACAAGTTCCATGTCAAACATATTTCATAATGGAGACAATACCTGTACATGATGTCATTTTGTGTGCTGATTGAGTGATTGAAAGCAGGTCCTGGCTCCGGTTCAGAATCCTCTGTAGGATCCAGGGATCTTCTGAAAACACATTATAGTGAGGTGGGTGCATAGCGTTGGCTGAGAGCGGCTGCCATCACTGCTGCGCTCCTCATTTATCCACAGGGAACAGCAGAGCAGAATCTGGTCTAAAATAAGAGCAGCTCAGAAAACAGTGGCTGCAGGGCTGTCTATGCATGGATTAGGCTAAAAGCTTTAGCACATGGCACATACCCTGAGAGAGAGTCAGAGAGGAGCCGGCTTGCCTTGGCAAATGTTGGTTTCAGGTTGTGGCTCTGCTTGATATTTCTAGTTTAAATACAGAATGATGCAGCTGCTCTGAGTCCTGGACAGCTTCATGGAAATAAAACAATCTATTAGAGAGCCAGAACCCTTACCGACTTCATCCAATTCACTTTTACTCTGTTTCTGTAAACTTTGCTGTCGGTCTGTAGAACAGAACTGGCTCCATATTGGCAGAAAGGAGTCTTTATTAGCCAGATGCCAGGAGACCTCAGCGGAGACTGAGAGGATGACCTTATCAGACCCCAGTGCTGGGGTCAGCTGAGCCTCTATCAGGCCTCGGCGCCGCTGCACTGCTGCAGGCGCAGCAGATTAGAACGTCCTCAGAGGAAACCTTGTCTATTTAGTGACAGACTCAGTCCCTACTAGATAGGTTTTCTAATTAACCTCCATGGTAACACCACACCTGAGATTCAGATGAAACTAATCAGACCCTCTGCTGTTGGCTTACATCGGCCACATAGCAGATCTCACTTCTCCTAATGGAGCTGAACAAGAGCTGTCTACTCTTTAGCTTGGCCAAGTTCAGCAGCAACACAAATAAATAATAAATTCCATTTCAAACCTAACTTTTCACACATAATAGGTTTGCTAAGCTAAGTGTTTATAAATTAATAACTGCTCTCTTGTGCAGTAAATGCAACAACAACCAAAACAAGAATCATAAAGAGAAAACCAGATAAAAAGCTACAGAAATCATCATCTTATGTTATTTTTACAAAATGTTCATTTTATAAAAACACTCACCATTTGAGCCCAATAGTTGTTTTTTTTAATGTTTTAT
>NW_006800040.1:712847-722199 GCF_000485575.1 Poecilia formosa
AGAGCGGAAAATACGGTATATAAAATCTGGATTAATGTTGTAAATACTTTCCTGATGCACTGCAGACCACAGCTTGTCAGTGACACCTCACTTGAACCCACAGAGGTTTCGTAGAACACCTGAACATCTTAGAATAAACATTTTATCATTATAGTTGAAATGGAAGTAAGTCCTGGTAAGACATGAGTTCCATTCATTTAGGGGCAAAGGCCTTCCCAGGATTTAAGCAGGAGGCATCAAGTCTCCATCCAGTTTACTTCAACTTTCATGTTTGTTTTAACAGCTCTTAAGTCCACCTGGGTTAACAGTGTATGGGCTTTTGCCACAAGGTTTTAATTATGTGAAAGGAGTCAAGATTCATATAAATGGGGTGCGGGTTGGAGTCCCCCCATGTTGTTTTAAAAGGGGTGCGGGTTGACATCCGCCCCGTTGTTTTAAAAGGGGTGCGGGATGGAGTCCCCCTCATTGTTTTAAAAGGGCGGGTTGGAGTCCCTCCCTGTTGTTTTAAAAGGGGTGCAGGTTGGAGTTCCCCTCATTGTTTTAAAACGGGTGCGGGTTGGAGTCCTCCCACTCCCGATGTTTCTTTTTTTCTCTCTCTCTGCTGATTTTAAGGGCAGAAATTCGACTCGGCAGGAAATTTAATGTTTCTGATTGTTTATTCAATGTTGCATGACTCTGTGCTTTTGTTTTAAATGATGTAAGGCACTTTGAAATGCCTTGCTGCTGAAATGTGCTATACAAATAAAATTTGATTTGATTTTGATTTAAATTTACATTTCATATTTTCAGACTGATTCAATAGAATTGACACTCCAGTGTGACATTCTGTTTGCTTTATCCTTACTTCACTAATGTGACAGTATAAACCTGGTAGCATTCTGTGATCTTTGGAGCACATCTGGTTCTACAACAACTGATTTAGAGGGACAGGTCTCTCTGTTTGATTATAGAAAAAATAATATTCTATATGACTGACTTCTAAGTTTTTGGTTTCTGTAGAAACTGAACACTCCAGCAATTCTGAAAGCTCCAAAGGAGAGGAAGCCCAGCAAGAAGGAAGGAGGAACACCGGGGAAGTCATCCAGCCTTCCAGCAATTCTTTACAGGTGAAGAACAGTTTGTTCCTGTCCTGGTCGTACAAAGGGAGAAACATGTGAACGCAGACATACTAGCATATCTCAGAAAATTGAAATACTATGAAAACAGTTGTTAATGGAAACTAGAGGTTTCAAACCCTAATCAGCTAGTTGACTCAAAATACCTTTAAAGCTTTCCTGACCCTGAGTGTTTTACTCTGGGTCAGTCGGACACAATCATGAGGAAGAATGCTGACTGTAAAGATGTCCAGAGGACAGTCATGGACACCTTTTCATTTGTCTTCTTTATTTTATTGTTTATGTGAATGGGGACAAGTGTTAAGTATAAACTAATACTGAACACTATAACATTTATATTCCTACCCAGTTTGCAATGCACATCCCAGGCTGTTATGGCAGATATGCAGCTGTTTTATGCTTTTAAAGGGGACAAGTCATGCAAAATCCACCTTTTTGTTTGCGTACTTTGAATATCTAGGAGTGCAAAAAAAAAAAATAAATAATAATAATTCTCTCCCAGTGCTGCGTAGATATCTTTATCTACGCAGATAAAGATCCAGCCATAACTAATCGGTCCCATCAGTCTGTTAATCAGGTTAATAAAATGATATCAGCTCAGCTCAGCTTGATGTGACAATAAACACAACAGAACTGATATAGTTAACACTTAATGAAATGGGCATATCAAAATAAATTTAGTGAAAATGTAAATATACATAATTTTTTGAGCCTAGAACAGTTTTTAAACCTGTAGGATATTATGAATAGGCCTGTCATGATAACAAATTTTGTTGAGCGATTAATTGTCTCAAAAATTATTGCGATAAACGATAATATTGTTTGAAGACCTTTTTACATAGATTTAATGGAAATTATGTAATAATGCATGCAATTTCCTGCCAAAGATAGATGCACTTTATTTTCAAAAGAACACTTAACTGATAAACAAAATAAACAAAACAACCAAAAACAAAAATAAAATGGATTCTCAGTCTCCATTAACAAAAAACGAACTTGAATAAAAACTAAACAACATAAAACCACAGTGGAAATAAATACTACATTCAACCAAAAGACTGCAGATTATGAATTCTGTATTGCCCTTCAGTAATCATTAGATTTAGATAGAGAAGATGGACATATCCGACTACCTGATGCAGTAGTTCACACTGCACGATTTTTTGCCCCTATTTTCCCCTTATGACAATCTTAGAACGTTGGCCGATCTAAGATTGTCGCTTGCGATTAGTGGATGGTGTGTTACGGTAGATTGTTGTGGCCGCTCTGAACTAAATCGGGGGTTTTCCCAACTGGGACCTTAACGCAGCCTGTTGAATGTGACAGGTAGCCAATCAGAAAGTGCGGATTACCTTCTGTGCTTTCTGAGGGGAAATTACAGAGAGGAATCCCAAACAGCTGACACGTTGCAACCCGAAGTCCAACGGACATTGGAGATGATTTGTGGAAACAACATTATTGCTTATTCAACATTTCGTGCAAAGAATATAGAAATGACAAGGGGAGGAGTTGGAACCAAATTGCTACCGCAGTTGGTAAACCCGGTAACTTTTCAGCTGTTCTTCGTTAACGTGAAATCAATAGGTTATAATGATTTTCATTCAGTCAGGACTTTACTTGGACACTTGCCACATGCTTTACAGGTAGATTGTAGTAAAACTTTGATTAATGCCTGGTTTTTAAATTAGTTAGCTGGACTTGTAGCCATTATTTTGTGCCGATTGTTGGACACCACATGGCACAATCGAACCCGATCGAAACGTTATACCTAGGATTTCTGTCAGTTAATATATGGTCTCAAGTTTTGAAAATGGGCCAACAATCAGCCGACAATTCTAAGTTCGTGTAGTGTGCGCTGGGCATTACACTGAGGAAATGAGGAAGGGAGGGGTCAGTGGAGAGCACCGAAGTTGAGCCTTTTTTATTCAGTGTCATCAACAGAAAGAGAATAAGGCAGGAAGAGACGATAAAGCTGATCATTAAAATGAGGTCGATAGTTTTAATTTATCGTGCAATTAATTGATTTATTGTTTATTGCGACAGGCCTATACATAGTCTCCACTAAACATTGAAATCCTAGAGTTTGCTTTACTTTTTCACACAACTTTATAAATTCCTTTTTAAGCAGAACTTGGAGGTCATTGTGNCTTTATTTTCAAAAGAACACTTAACTGATAAACAAAATAAACAAAACAACCAAAAACAAAAATAAAATGGATTCTCAGTCTCCATTAACAAAAAAACGAACTTGAATAAAAACTAAACAACATAAAACCACAGTGAAAATAAATACTACATTCAACCAAAAGACTGCAGATTATGAATTCTTTATTGCCCTTCAGTAATCATTAGATTTAGATAGAGAAGATGGACATATCCGACTACCTGATGCAGTAAGTAGTTCACACTGCACGATTTTTTGCCCCTATTTTCCCCTTATGACAATCTTAGAACGTTGGCCGATCTAAGATTGTCGCTTGCGATTAGTGGGTGGTGTGTTACAGTAGATTGTTGTGGCCGCTCTGAACTAAATCAGGGGTTTTCCCAACTGGGAGCTTAATGCAGCCTGTTGAATGTGACAGGTAGCCAATCAGAAAGCGCGGATTACCTTCTGTGCTTTCCAGTGGCGCAACTGCACATTATTCAGGTGGATGCGAAAACATAAATCCCCACCCCTCCCCCCCCCGAGGCGACGCTGTGTCAAGTGTAAAACTCGCTACATGTACCTCGTTATGTGCGACAGGTGAAGGAGAGTGAGGCGCGCTGAACTGTATGGGAAAACATAATCGGCTCGTCGCCCCCTCCAGACGGGGTTTTGGCGCCCCCTCTGGTGCTGCGCCCCTATGCGTTGCATACGCTGCATACCCACTTTTTGCGCCTCTGGTGCTTTCTGAGGGGAAATTGCAGAGGGGAATCCCAAACAGCTGACACGTTGCAACCCGAAGTCCAACAGACATCGGAGATGATATGTGGAAACAACATTAATGCTTATTCAACATTTCGTGCAAAGAATATAGAAATGACAAGGGGAGGAGTTGGAGCCAAATTACTACCGCAGTTGATAAACCCGGTAACTTTTCAGCTGTTCTTCGTTAACGTGAAATAAATAGGTTATAATGATTTTCATTCAGTCAGGACTTTACGTGGACACTTGCCACATGCTTTGCAGGTAGATTGTAGTAAAACATTGATTAATGCCTGGTTTTTAAATTAGTTAACTGGACTTGTAGCCATTATTTTTTGCCGATTGTTGGACACCACTCGGCACAATCGAACCCGATCGAAACGTTATACCTAGGATTTCTGTCAGTTAATGTGTGGTCTCTCAGGCTTTGAAAATGGGCCAACAATCAGCCGACAATTCTAAGTTTGTGTAGTGTGCGCTGGGCATTACACTGAGGAAATGAGGAAGGGAGGGGTCAGTGGATAGCACCGAAGTTGAGCCTTTTTTATTCAGTGTCATCAACAGAAAGAGAAAAAGGCAGGAAGAAACAATAAAGCTGATCATTAAAATGAGGTCGATAGTTTTAATTTATCGTGCAATTAATTGATTTATTGTTTATTGCGACAGGCCTATAAATAGTCTCCACTAAACATTGAAATCCTAGAGTTTGCTTTACTTTTTCACACAACTTTATAAATTCCTTTTTAAGCAGAACTTGGAGGTCATTGTGAACAGAAAATGTAAGCTGCAAGTTGTTCCAGTCCGAGGTTTATCTGAATAATTTCTGCAGCTGTGGGATCTGTAAGAAGAACCAGGACCAACATCTTCTGGTGCTGTGCGACACTTGCAAACTCTACTACCACCTGGGCTGCCTGGAGCCTCCTCTCACCCGGATGCCCAAGAAGACAAAGAACAGCTACTGGTGAGACTCATCCAGACCCTGCAGGGCGGGATTCTTTGTTTCCTGCACTTTATTCATGTGGGAAACTCAGAAATGACATCAATTCTGTTCATGCTGATAAAACAAGTGATGCAGGATGGATTGTTAATAATATGGATCCTGATGTTTGTTACATTAATTTTTATTGTTAAATACATTTTCAAAAAGCAACTCCCCATTAACAATCTGGTTGTAACTGTCCCTCAGATGAGAGAACAGCACAAAGGCAGCATTTATGATGCAACTCATTCATCCTATGAATATAATCAGCAGGCTCTTCTTTTTGATTCGCCTCCTCCTAAAGGAGCAGCTAACAGTTGGATCTGGAGAGCATTTTAGTCGTATTATTGGTGACATTTTTGTTCCGTCTGTGGAAGCTGTTTTATCAGATAGCAGATGCAGAGATGGTAGAAATGTCACCCTCTCCCTTCCCCTCCCACAGCCTGCAGCTTTTTATCTGAAGAAGAGATTTAATGCTTCTGCCTCTCCACATTTAGCAACTCTAATGAACTGTGGTCATTAGAGAACAACTAGAACTGTCTTTTTTCCATGTTATAAATGAAAGAAACAAGGAGAGGCAGCTGGTTAATTGTACATGATGTCCTCCTGATTTTGTAATGACGCTGGTCTCATATTTCAGCTTCTCAGTTGATTCATGATGTAAAACTGGAGTGTCAGATGTTTATGGCTTCATCATTTTTGTATCAGTGAGTTAAAAACAGAAATTCACAATCAGGTCAAGGCTAGTACAGTCATGAATTTAATTTTTCAAGTTCAACGTGGCAGGTTTTTAAAACATTTTAAAGCAGGATTTTAAAGTGGATCCTCGAGGGCCGGCATCCTGCATGTTTTGGTTCTCTCCCTGGTTTTACACACCTGCATCAAATGATGACTCATTAGAAGGCTTAAGGAGAACGTTGACTTGCTGAGGAGGTTGTTACTACCACTAGGGAGAGAACTAAAACATGCAGGATGCCGGGCCTCGAGGACCGACTTTGGACACCCCTGTTTTAAAGGAAACTGAAGTGTTTTTTAGCATGGACGGACAGAACGATTTGTTTCAATTTAAAATAGAACTGCAGCTAACAGTTACTTTAGTAATCGACTGAAGCCTTTTTGTACAACATTAGAAATGGATAAAAAATTCAAATAAACTTCAGAACAGACTTACATTTTACTTTTTTTGAGTGCAAAATACATTTATGTTTTGTACAGTTCTGGCTTAATATCTGGCTCAGAGTTAACGTAATGATTAATCAATTACTAAATTAGTTGATGATTATTTCAATAACCAATTGAGCATGATTAATCTGATGAATCGTTCAACCCTAATCTAGAACCTACATTTGTACAAAATTTTAATTTTTCAGGTCAGACTTGAATCTGGAATCATCCAGTAAAAACCTGTGTCCAATAAAATATCAAATATTTGGATCACTGACAATAAGTTTAATACAAGAGGAGTGACAGCTCTCGGTTTTCTTCAGGCAATGCTCCGAGTGTGACCAGGCCAGCAGTGATGAAGCTGACATCGCCATGGAGACGCTGCCTGACGGCACCAAGAGGTCTAGAAGGCAGATCAAAGGACCGATCAAGTTCATCCCTCAGGAGATGTCTCCAGAGCCCAAGAAGCAGCAAGTGAGAGGCACAGTGAGTACTGGTGAACTCTCTTCCTCATCCTCTCCTTCCTCCTTGTCCTTCTCTTCTTCCTCTTCCTCCTTTCCCTCATCTTCTTCCTCCTCCTCTTCCTCCTCTACTGGTTCATTAGAATGGGACTGATGGATGTGAGGGCTAAGTGATTGCAAGTAGTTAACCTGTGTTTTCATGCTGATTGCTCATTTTCTTCTTAAGGTTCATAGATGGAAAAAAAAACACATCCTGATGTATTTACTTTGGATGTACTTTGAAGTGGCATTAGTTTAAAGAGACAGCTCTGAGGGGAGGGATGTGGTGTGTGTCGCTTTGCCTCTGCTGGTCTCCTTTCTCTGGGTAGTCAGCTGAAACTCTACACACAGAACTCTGGATTCCTCTCACGGTTCAGCTGTACAGTAACATGCAGTTCTGCCTTTGAAAGCATAAATACAGCTACACTGTGGTTACACACTGCGACTCAGATTTCTATCAGCAGGTTACCTCTATAGTTGATCGGTTTGAGTAAAACCTCTTTAGTTTTTGACAGCACTGAGCTGCTGCTACCTTTGTATCACTATCCATATATCTGAAATTCATACATATCTACTTTTTTATTGACATTATTAATGTCTGATCTTGTTTTTATTTACCTCTGGGGAAAAAAAGAGATTAAAATACTCTAGTCTTAGTTTACAAAATGACCATTGTTTACTGATGAACCAAAAGATAACTGTCTGTCTGAGGCAGGAGTTGTGACGATCAGCCCTCACAGCCCGTCTTCAGTGTAAACTCATTCAGTCTGCTGCTGTGCTGCTGGATCTTTGCCTGGTTTCTCACTTTCACCTGTGAGACATATGAGAGGTGTCCTGGGTGTTTGAAGTTACCCCACCACATCTCAGAAGGTGGGCTTTGACTAGACCCAGGACTTTCAACTTCTTATTGGACAGAGAAGAACATTCAAAAAAATGTAAAAAAAAAAAGTGTTTTTAAATTAGTATGAAATATTCATATGTTTCACCTGCTTGTCTTGTCATGTCTTGATAAGTTTTTATTGAAATGAACCTTTGTAAGGCAGTGCATATACACAGTAAAGACCAGTGAACAGGCATTGGATCCTGTTCAGTTCCCCTTCATTCAGTCAAATTCCATGTGTTGATTCAACATCATGTAGATCAAAGCAGTGAAAACCGATGACTCAGGGAGCTGATGCTTCAGACCTGATGACGCCCAAAATACTTTGATTTTGCCACAATAGCTGCATTTCAATTCAGTTCAGTTTTATTTATACAGCAGCTCCAGTTCTTAATGAATCTTGTCTCAAGGCACTTTACAAAAAAAATTTCAATTCAATCATCCTACATTCCAGTCATCTTCCCGATCACTAGGAGTCGTTACTAAGAATAATAATACTCCCCACAGTAGGAATAGAAACAGATGAACCCAACAGCAGCTCCGCTCTGAAGCCCCAACAGTCTGAGATCACTTCTGATTCAATAACCAGAATCAACTTCTATTGTTTATTTATTATCAAATGAAAATGCAATCTTACTTTTTTATCTACCATTTGTTGAGTTGTTTATAGTCCACTGTACAAATCTGAGTCATTCTGACTGCTTCTGACATTCTGGAAAGCTTATCGGACATAAATTCACAATTAACTCCTACTAAAATGTTATGCTGCTGCTTTCATGTGAAAATCATTAATGAACAACCTGAAAAAGTGGCAGATGTATAAATACAATACAAAATGTACAGGAAGGTTTTATCCAGAGGAGTCCACAGTAATGGATGCTAATATACTTTAAATATATATTTTTTCTAGATAGTGTCATATAAGCTGAGTGATATGGACTTGGAATTTTATCAGGATACTATTGTGATAATGATAAAAATTTGTATTATGTCTTTTTTAGGTCTCTGTGTGGCTGCAACTGCATGGCAGCATTCATGGTGCCACAGACACAAAAATTGTTCTGGAAAAATATTCCCA
This sequence comes from Poecilia formosa, assembly GCF_000485575.1. NCBI lineage: Eukaryota > Metazoa > Chordata > Actinopteri > Cyprinodontiformes > Poeciliidae > Poecilia > Poecilia formosa. The sequence continues at coordinate 721,469 of NW_006800040.1, forward strand.
TTTCAAACAGTCATTTTTTCATTGCAGTGATTCATGTAATTTAACTGCTCATAGTAACTCAATTTATTTAATTCAAATTTACAGATATTTATTGATGCTCTTGTGGAATAAACAGAAACAGTGGAGAAATGGGTAAAAATAAAATTTCAATCAGTTTTTTTAATATTATAAATTGAAATTAATCAAGGCAATCAATAAGAAATTTTCCATGATAAATGACACGATAAATGCCCATCCCTATTGTCACACATAAACTTGATGTCTGAATGTTGTTGGGTCTGCTGCGGCTCAGGGCGATGCCTGCACTCTCATTTTTCTCCTCCGTTCCCAAACTTTCAGAATTGATGTGAACAGAGCGATGCGTCTAGATTTCATTCAGAAACACTGTTGCTCTACCAAGGCACCCACTTTCACAAATGTGAATGAATAGGTTAATCTTCACATCCCCACACCAGACGAAGCATTCAGACATGAAAGTGATGTGTTCAGTGACTGTCAGATTAATGGAGGACGGTCCATGTCTGAAGGGTGAGCTATGAGCAGGAACAGAAGCCTCTCTGCTGCTCACTGGATCCTGCTTATCTGAACTGACCATGCTCTGATCCTGTAACACAGAGCTGCCTCTCTGCTCCCTTGACAAACACTTCAGATTGATATCTGACAACTTGGGAGTGTGTGTGTGTGTGTGTGTGTGTGTGTGTGTGTGTGTGTGTGTGTGTATCACTTCCCAT
>NW_006800040.1:722236-728019 GCF_000485575.1 Poecilia formosa
GTGTGTGTGTGTGTGTGTGTGGGTGTATGATGTGTGTATCACTTCCCATCTGATTTTTGCTTTGTTTTTACTGTCAAAACATGACACTGCCATTCCCAAGACTTCAGCAGGAATATTAAATTGTGTGCCTGTGTTTCAAAGAGAGGAAAACGGAGAGGAAGAGCGTCTTGGAGCTCGGTCTGTGTGGTGAGCGCTGGAGTGTTTCTGCTCAGGTTTGGAGCTGTTCGCTCACAGATACGTGCTGAACACCCTGCCGGGGTTCTCTGGGATTAAGCAGCCTTCTGATTTCTCAGACAGCCGCAGCCATTCAGGAGCAGCACTTCAGTGCAACATTTATCTTCAAAAGCAAGGCATGCAATGGCAGCAGCTAAAAGGGCTGCTTTGCATTTTTAATGCTTTTACCGGAGCACCCGAGTCCTTGCACTTCTCTAAAGCCATGTTTCCATTCATCAGGACCTGCTAATCGACCTCCTACTGGCCTTTGTGTGTGTCTGGGAGTTCATTTGTCAGGAAGGAGTTTTGTGTGTTTAACGACATACACATTTTCCTTTAGTGGATGTCTTTAAACAGTCCAGCAGCACCTTGTATGTCTTGGGGAAGTTATTAATGGATTAAAGTGAGCAGTGTCTGCTTTTATTTATTTATCATCTATGTGATTAAACAAGAGCCTTAAGGGGGCAGTATTATGTATTTTCCAGGCACATTATGCCATTCTATATAGCACAGACAAGTAACTATGTTATCTTCAGTTATTAAAAATGTTGTAAAATATCAAACATAACTTAAAATAAATTTGATGTCTTGAAATTGGGCCTTTGTCTCTTTAAGAAACTCCTGCTCTTTCTGACACCGCCCACCCCTGTGTTCCTTCATTAAGCCGTTTTTAATCATTCTTCAGAGCATTTGTACTTGGGAAGCAGTTCCTATGATGATGCTCATTTCCACCGGGTTTTTCCTAATTACTGCTGCCGCTAGTCTGGAGGAGCTGAGAGGGAGAAAGCGTGGTGGAGGGCTGATCTGTGAGGCAGAGGCTCAACGAGACTACAGCTCTGAGGAGGAGCTTTGGGTAAATAGGCAGATTTTTGTGAGAGCAAGAATTTATGCACACCCAAATGGTTTATTTATTTACTTTATTTATTTATTTATTTCGAACGTGATAGAAGTATAAATGTCTGCTGGTCCACTGTTAAACCATATGAGAAATGTCGTTTGGAGTTTTCAGTGACGTATATCATGGGACAATCAACAAATGCGTTATTCTGTCAGTCAAATCAATTCCGCAGTGCTCAGTGCAGCCAGTTGGCTCTGCTAATGGAGATTAATCTGGCCGAGGCGGACTGAGACAGGACCGGTTAGAAGCGCTCTAGTGGAGATGCTGTGTTTTCAGTGAGTTCTGCACCAACGTAGAGGCTGGACGATATGGCTTCAAAACTTATTAGCGTTTCATGTCAGTCGATAATGATGATTGTCGATATCATTAATTATTGATTAGTCTTTTGGCGTGACCTTTCCTGTTTTATCCACAGCATTTATTTTGAAGCCGTTGTGAGGCACAGCGGCAAAACTTTATACTGCACAAGTTACCGAACAAGTTGCTGCCAGGTAACCAAAGAGTGAGTTAGTTGATGTCACCCACCTTACTTAGCTGGCAGTGAGGAGCCAAAACCTTTTGTCTGTCTACATCTCCCAGAATGCCATGGAAATGGACTGAACTTATATAGTTCTTTTCCAATCATTTTGAGCACTTAAAGCGATTTACACTAGAGTCACATTCACCCATTCGCACTCACAAACGCTCACACATTTATACACCGATATGCAGATCGGTAGGCAATTTGGGTTAAGTGCCTTGCCCAAAGGCACATCGACATGTGGCAGGAAGCTGGAATCAAACCTACAACCTTCCGATCGCAAGACAACTACTCTACCCACACAGCCACGGTCGCCCCATATGGTTCTGGATTAGAGTTCAGGGAATATCCTATATGTTGACTATTGAATATTCAGCTGTCTTATTGATCATGTGTCTGTGACAATATATGTTGGTATTGATTTATTGTCCAACCTTGCATACATGTCGAATATAAAAGCCTCACCACTTGCTTGTACACTCAACACAAACCTCTAAAAGCTCAATTACAATTACAAAGACTGAGTCACACTTTGTGTTCGTTTATCTCACACATGCTCGCTCAAAAGCGCTCAGTGCGTGTTCTGGCACAAGCTTGGCTCTGTGTATGCGCTCACAACTTTATACAGTTGAATAAAATTATCCTTTATTGTCCCACAGTGTGAACATTTTATTGTAACAGCAGCAAAGCGACTAACAATCAAAACATGTAGAGTCACACAAAGATAAAAATATATAAAAACAGAATTAAGAATGACAGACTGCATAATACAGACAAAATGACAACATAACATACTTTGCGATTATTAAAGCGTACTCCAATCCAAAGGAATATTCAACGAAAATAATTTTAAAAAATTGTATTTGTGCATTAAAAAAAACAAAAGATTATTTGCAAGTCTATGTAAATGAATCGGTCAAACACAGACAGGTCTCCAATCATCCAATCAGTTTCTAGTAAATAGTGCATTCCCTTTGATAAGTAAAGTAATGACCAATCACAACCATCAAATCAAAATAGCGCACCATGCTGTAGACATTTCTAAATGTAACAGATTGATTAAGAAAACACAAGAAAACTTCATACAATAAATACTTGAATGTTGTATTCTGGGAATATTTAGTTAAGCATATGGACTCATCATTTACTCATCAATGTGCTTAATATTTCTTTTAATGTATTTTGCTTTTAAATGTGATCAGCATTACAAAGCTTGTCTTAAGATCCACTTAATTAGGATTTATCTGAACTGCAAAAAATCATGTTTTTTATTTGAATTATATTTTATTGTATTTTAGTATTGTCAGCAATGTCTTCCACTAAAACATAATTAGCTTGTCATTTTCTCAGATTTCCTGTTGACATGTTTAACACAAAACATGGTGGGCCGCTGGTGGACCACACCAGTGCTGGGCTTTCTGGGAAAATCCTGGATGTCTGCTGACTGAAGAAGAATATGTTTTAAAGATTTTGAATATGTCCTCCATTTCCTTTCCTCTCAGAGATGAAAGTAAAAGTTAGAACAGAAACCCATCCCTATAAAAAGTTTAGTTGTGTTAGATGAAATAGCGGCAGTATTGCTGTCCTTTTGATTTGTTGCTTTCAAATCATGAAAAAATCATTCTTCATTATTTTTATTTCATGTTTTCATTATTTTATAAAGTGACATGGAGAAATACTAGTACATCTCCCAAAATTAGAATATTGTATAAAAGTGAAATATTTCTTGTCAGTCATTTTGACATTTTAATATTTAGCAGACCCAACATTAAGTGGCTGTACAGTGGATGCTATGATATGTCAGAGATTTAACCTTAGTCTGCTCCAAAATGTGTTGGTATTTTAAAAAGTCATTGGCTTTATTAAACATGATGTTCTTCTGGTATTTTAACTGAAATCCCCTGTCTTTTAAATGATTTTACTATTAAGTAATATCCAGATTATTAGTGAATATTTAGTCATATAACTGAATATTGAAGCAGCCTAATGACAACTCAAAGTGGACATAAATATCTTCCTAATTGGACGTAGTTTAGCTTAACATTGTGCTAGAATGCAAAACTTCTCCATATGAACATGTGTAATTAATCAGCTGAAAATTACGTCAAGTTAATATGTCTAGTTACAATCTGTCCTATGCTCTGTTAATTTCTCTAATCCTCTGTGAAATGATTCATGCTTGTTAAAGATGCACTGATGTACTTAATTAAAAGATTGATTTTGCGTGGGACATAAAATAGTGCCTGCAGTTTTAATTTCCTCACCTGAAGAGAGCCTGAGATTAGCTGTGCTGTGTGGCTGAGCATTTTTCAGCTGATCCAGCTCCTCAAATGCACACTTTCCTGCTCTCTCCTTGCCTTACCAGACAGTGCTTTAAATTGAGAATCTATTGAATAAAGATGGGCATTCTTTTACACTGCAGACCCAGGAGTAATGGATCTCTGAAGAAGCCTGTTGGCAGCATTCTTGCAGTTAGCATTCTTAATGATAACTCCTCCATCTGGTGAGTGGTGGTGAGCCAAAGGCAACAGATGGAATTGTTTTCACAATCTGTTTAAATATGTTGTTGATTTTTCTTCCCCTTTTAAACTTCCCCAGCAGCTCAGATGCTTGCTTGCTTCCAAAGAGATGTTGGATTTGTATTTCTTCTCATTCAGCATTAAACTTTCTGTGAAGAAATGGCAGACTTCATACCAGTGAAGTAGAGGGGAATGATGAATTAGAGTTTCGAGCCTTTCACGGAAAAACTGTAACTGTTCTGATAAAATAATCCTGAATCATATGTGTTTCCATGGCACCAATACTAAACATGACTGCCTTTCTGAGCTGTAATTAAGAGGTTAGTCATTTCATTTTCTTTTTGAGTTTTTTCATTTTCAAAATGAAAAGTAAGGAAAAGACAAGCAACTATTAAGGCTTTACTTGTTATCACAATATATTTTTCTTTTTATTGTTTTGTTTGTGTCTTTTTGTCCAGAAATCTATTACTGTGTGTAGTCAGAGACCAATGAGTCCAAATATCGTTCTAAAAAAATGAACCTTTTTCAAATATGTTCCTTCACTATGTAGTACAAACTACCAACTTAGGCCAGAAATCTACATTTATAATAACTCATTAATGCCACTGCATTAGTAAAGTTGAGCAGGGGAGCACGGTTAATAAAATGTGCAGACCAAACCAAAATACAGACATTGTTAATCCATTTGCTCTTTGGTTTGACTGCTGTTTATTTGGACATTTTAAGTAAGAGGACTTTAGAGAGTAAATCAAGTTGACATTCTGGAATTTAAAACATTCTAGTGAGCTGAGTTGAATGAAGCCTGGAAGATTTTTTCTTATGCTAAAGCATTGTTTCTCAACCTTTTTGGGGCCAGCGCCCCCCTAGCCTTTATCCAAGTCCCTCACCGCCCCCACCAAAGAATTTGTAGGCTACTTTGCACTGACCATTATTTTATCATTAATATTACTATCACTATTGTAGATGTTTTGATTTTTATGCTTGTTTCTGTATTTATCATCAAAAATAATTTCCCAGAGAACAAAAAAACTCATGGGAACAGAAATTATTTTCACAGGCGTCTATGAAAAATGCAATGAACATTCAAGTTAAATTCAGTAGGCCTAACAGCAGCCAATCAGAGTGGAAAAATATTCTTATTTTGTGCCATTTTCTAGTTGTTAAATCTTGCACAAAATGACCAGATAAAAGATGTTCAACATGCCAGTTTAAACTTTGAACTATTTGCAAAACAACTGAGCTCTGCAACATTAAAACATGGATAGAACTGTAACTACATTAATCATAGCTCTTCTTGTTGGTTTCTGGTGGTGCATCTCTGTGCTGCCTTCAGGAGAAAGGGACATCAGAGTATCATCCATGAAATTTCACCCACATGGCATTTATTGTTCAAACCAGAGCTTTCAGTGGAAAAACAAAAGTTCCAGTTCCTTTTAATGCCATACAAATATGAGACAGAAACATGGATTATATCTTTATATAGACATCTATTGATTTATAGATTAATAGTTTCACTGGACAGAAATTACAAAAAACAAATCTGGTTCTTAATCAAATCCTAATGAGTCAAATTGAAAGTGTCATGGAGTCACTGAACAGCCTCATGACATTAACACTGACATGAAAAATAATA
>NW_006800040.1:729302-736147 GCF_000485575.1 Poecilia formosa
GGGCGGTACCGCCCATGTTGAGAACCGCTATGCTAAAGTGAAATGTTTGTGCTTCACAGAGAACCAGGGGCCAGAAGAGAAAAAGAGTTCCTATCTCTGAAGAACGAGAAGAGAAAGTGGAGGTTAGTCACTTCTTCTTGCTGCTGTTCACAAATCTTTGTAGATATATCATTTTCTGATTTGTTTTCTTTTTTTTCTTCATTAGTTTTTTTCTTCAGACTACATAATTTTGCTTGGCAGATGCAAATCTCCCATTAATGTAATTCTCCAAATCTTGTTTTCTTTACATAAAAATGATGGATCAAGTGACAGATGGTGAATGTTTGGATTCTCTGCTCAGTTCATCAGAAAACTGCTCAAATACTCTCCACATGATGCAGGGGTTCTAGTGGTTGCTGGGACTCATGTCTTATTGCTTACACTGGTTTAGTAAACTTCCAAAGCACACACACCATTCTGGCGACCCTGAGGATCCTCTCTGAAAGAGGAACAGGTCCAGCGTTTGGTTTTGAAGCCAGAAATGTTTGTGTATGATTTGGAAGTGAAGGAGTTCTACTTTTCAGCACATTGTACTCTCTCCACAGTTTTAGCTTTCATTTTTATTTCCAAGGCTCAAACAAGCACCCATCCAGCTCTCATTTCTAATCAGCCGTGTTTCCATAGGAACCACTGCCACGGGAACGCAGACAACGCCAGTCTGCGGTGCAGAAAAAACCCAAAGCTGATGACACAAGAACCGAGTGTTCGACTTGCAAAGGACCAGGCGACAATGAAAATCTAGTGAGGTGAGGCAATGTGTGTGTCTGTATAAGAGAACCAGCTTGGGCTATTCCACATGGTGAGTGTATGTGTGTGAGTGTGCATTCCTTGAGAGGTCCATATTTGTGTGTGTGTGTGTGTCTCCTGGAGGAGCCGTATCCTCCTGATGATTAAAATTCAGTCTTCATTAGACTCCGGCCGCTGGGCTGTGCAGAGTGTGGGGGCTGAGGTTGTCCTCTCCACAGGACCCTATATTGACCTGCCACATACATTTGCTCTCTTGATTAAGGTGTAATGAATAGCACAATTAATTCCCCTCCTCTCTTGAGGTATCAGGTGTTTGGCATCTAATCAATAGGATTCTTCTTTGCTGTTCTTTGAAACCCAGCATATGCCTTGATAGCACATTGTCATGTAATGACCATTTTAGGTTTAAACCATAACGCCAGACTCTGGGTTGAGCAGAACCTTTATTTTTCCTGAAGCAGGTTATCAGTTGTTATCAGTTGTAGTGATACTGAAGTGTTTGGTGTGTGAGGAGGAGTCGTCTTTCTTTTTTCACCATCATTCATTGCCTCTCTGTATCTTATTAAATGGTAACAGAGAAACGTTATGACATGAAAAACTGTAATTTTTTATTTTATTATTTTTTTTCATTAGAGTTGGTTGGACATTTTCCTCTCTTTATGTTCAAATGAGATAACAGATTTTAGTAAAAGTTGTAAAAGCTTTCAAAGAGTGGAGAGAACATTTTGATGATAAAAGCAACAGCGGGGAAATATTGCTCGACGGTAACCATCACTTACTAAAAAACTAAACATATCTTCTCAGTTTAAAACGTAGGGATGTTTGAGTGAACCCCTAAATTGACTGGAAAATAGTACATTCTCATTAACCTGTCAAGATGCTTTTTAATGTGTTGATATTTTCACCAGATTGTGTGAAAGCCACCAGCTCCTGATTATTTTAAGGTGAAAATGGTCAATTATGATTCCATAAAGCTAGTGACTGGTGAGGTTAGTTTAGTAAGCAAAACTGTAAGACACATACTTTTGAAAGATAAATAAGTTTCAGAAAATGGCTTTTTGATGAAGTTTGTGAAGTTGAGGAATAGCAGAAGGCAAAGCAATTACAGATTACACTAAATTAGTCATTGATTTATCATACCTCTGTTAGGCTTTTGTTATCAATATTTAATGAATAAAATAAACATTTTTCTGTTTTATGTCTGTAAATTACCTTGTATAGCTCCATATTGCTGTTTTTGACTTGTTTTCATACTTTCTTTCTGTATTGTACAAACATTTCCCAAAGTTTTCCATGTCCTTCATTAAGTAATTATGTTTCTGTGTAGTTCCTTTATTACAAGCTTCCTCTGTCTTTCCACATTGATAAGAACTTAAGTGCCATTCAAATGAGTTCATTTCCTGTCAGCTATTTAATAGAGTTTTCAAGTATTTTCTTGTTGTTGACTTTCAGATTTCAGCTTTGCAATTTTGTGAATGTTCTTTCTTTTACCATCCAGTCATGGAATACTCAAATGGAGAGGACATTTCTTTATGGGTGTGCCTATAAATCAGCTCAGATTTACCTAATTTTGGGAGATCACTGATCAACCAATACTTATATGTGAAGCTGGTCTTGTCTGCCTCTAAAGGTCTAAAAATCAACCACTGTCCTCTTCTCCTCTTCAGTAAGAGAAGAGGAGAAGTCAAATGTCTCTTTGGTAAGAGACATTTGACTGACAGACCGGCCCACCAGATTATGTCTGCACATTTGCATTTAACAATAGTCACCCTACTGTTGTCAACTCAGTGACTTTCTTGCTATCTTTAAAAACATTTTAGACAAAAAAAAGTCAGTATTGGCCAAATCAGAATCGGCCAGAAAACTGCAATCAATGCATCCCTAATTTTCTTTTGACTTATGTCCGAGAAAGAAGACTTGTTGTAGATTTGGTAAGTAGATAAACTTACTGTCATTGTTAAGAGAGTCAGAGTGATTCTGTTAATTCCAAGGATTTACATCTCAGGACAAATTAGAATAAGCAGCTCTTTAATATTCTCTAAAATGACTTAACTTTTGTGATCAGCAAGTTGGAGAACCTATAAGGAAGATAGAGCTTTAGCAGTTTACTGATGTATAACGTACGAAAACACAAGGTCAAGGTGAGAAGGCATCAGCCGAGGTCAGATATAGGTCATCTAGCTTCCCTTCAGTCTGTGAAGGGTTGCAAAGCCATTTCGAAACAATCTAAGCCCAGTTATATTCGGCTGACTGCGCATTCTTATAAAGGTTTTATCTCATGTATCTAAAATTAAGGCTCGGCACAAGTGTAAGGACTCCATCTTAGACTGTACAAGCCTGAGGTAGTATGTTGATATCATGGCAGGATAATTAGGGAAAAAAAACACAAAGCAAAGGTGATTTTTTATTTTTATTTTTTAGAATGGTTGACAGCAGAATTCCTCCTTCCTGCTGTGGCAACATAGCTCAGGGTTGCAAAGTTTCCTCTGGATAAACAAAATAGTTCTGAAACAATATTCTTGGGACAGATGAGCCCACAGTACAGCTCCCTAATGAATGGAACCATGTGGGGAAAACCAAACAGCACAAATGCTCCCTATCAAATGTCAACCACGGTGTGTGTGTGGGGGGGGGGGGGGGGGGGGGGCAGGGGATTTTCTGGGCTTCCTGTGCAGCCATAGAACCTCAGAACCTTTTAGTCTTTGACCTTGAACTCTATTTGTACATTAAAGTATTGTAGAGTCAGAGGTCAGGCTATTTGACCAACAAGGACGTGTTTTCCATTCATAACTGTACCTTTAATATGTATGTTTCATAATTTTACACAATGATGTTTAAAGACAGACAACAGTAAGAATCCCACTATGATTATTTAGTACTACAGTCAGAAGCTACAGATTGTCGATGTTTTGCTGAATGCTCTTGATGCAGCGTTAGTTTGGAGGGTTTCTGGTCAGGGTGTGAGGTGTGCTGCCCTGACTCTTTCTATCTTTGCATTGCACAGGTTGTGAGAGCCGGGGCAGCCACCTCACCTCCCATAAAATGTCGGGACTGATGGCCATTGGCTTAGAGACAGAGAGGCAAATTGAGGCTCAAGTCAGAAGGAAGAACCACACCTTCCCATCGCTTCACCAAGCACGTCTGAACCAAACTGGACCAGCAGCTGTCCAACCAACAATTTTACCTGAACTTTTGGATCTGAACCCTAAATGCTGAAGTTTATTTTCATTCTTTTGGTAGTTTGGGGCTTGTACATACTGACAGCATCTTAGTGGACTATTGTGTGTTAAAGTTTCTTTAGTACAATACTTGTTTCTGTTGGTAAAGGAATTTTTTATTGATATAATTGTATTTGGAAGGAAAATGTTTATTGTGTTAGAGTTATTGATTTACCCTCTGATGCTATTCATTTATAGGTAGATCACAGAGGCTTTAGATTGTTGTTTCACCTTAAAACCTGTTAACGAGAGACTTTTTGGATTGCAGTCTGCTGGATTTGGTTGACAGTGAGAAAGCAGCATAGTGTCCATCTGCTGAACATTTTTTTCAGCAGCTCAATCCTCTCCTCGCTCCCTCTGCCAAAACCTGATTGTCTTTTAAATCAACGTGAGATTTTTCTGCCTTTTTTTGCCTGGCTGACCTTCTAATCAGTTCTAATCAGTATTATTGATTGAATTCCAATGCCAATCACCCGCAGCAACTCGGCATGAGTAATTAGACCACTTGAGCCGTGGCTTTCTAGGTTTTCCTGTGTTGTGATTTAGTTTGAAGTATGCTGAGGACCACAAGAAAAGAAAAGTGTGGTCCATTTAGCACTGAACTAATGCTACTGCAATAGGAGCAGGTTAGTTGTAGTTAGCAGCAGCAGCATTTAGATATTAGTCTGAATGTGTTTAGAGTGATCGAACATGAAGAAGTCTTCCAGTGTGTCAATATGTTGAAGTGACAGCTGAACAGACCCGTCCTCAGAGACGTGGCCTGGTTGGTCTCCATGTCCCCACTCGCTGGCCTGTCTGGGCTCATGACAGCAGTCCCATCTTGGCCTCATGTCACTCTGTTCCCCGCTCTGGACCTATATATGCATGCTTTAGGGAGCCGTCAGATCAGCCCAGTTAGCTGAAGGAATCAAGCAGATGCAGAAAATTTGTTTGCTGCTCATTTCTGTTTCAGCTCTAAGATGCATGACAATGTATTTGCATAGATTAGGTAAATATTACACAACTTCCAACAAAGTGATGTGATCTTACAGAAGTCTGAATGCTAGGTAGTATGATGATGTGTACAGTATTTATTGAAGAGGCTGAACTGTCTTTTTGTTTTGTGCCTGTGCAGCTTCTTAAACATGGATCATATCTTGTGTTGTGAAATCTGATTTGTGACGTAGCCATGAGACATGAGACTGTGTTTTCTTTGCCAAACATTTGTTTACAGTGATGCTTTTGAGGGAACATTTTGATCTCTGCTGTACTGTAAGATGAAGTAAGAGTGTGAATGTTGCTTCTGTTGTCTATGTCATGTGTCTCAGCGTCTGGCCTTTAGCTCTTGGAAATTAAGTGGCGCTTTAATAAACTCTTGATTTTTTTCACCTTATTGCTGCAGTGATAAATGAGTGTCAGACAGCTAATTAATTGTTGTAAAGGTGCGGCATCGGCGGTCCGTTTGTGCGTGTAATGCCCCCTGTCAGCAGTGATTTATCACCTGGGAAGTGGCCCTCTTGCTTTCATGAGGGCTGCTCAAATGAAATGTTACTTCTCAACCTATGCAGAGTAAAGTCTTAAATGCATCAGCAGGAGGATGTGAACTTATGTTAAAAATAAGCAGTAATAACTTATATGGTGATGATGATTTGCAGGATATTTGCTTTTGCCGTTTCTTATCCCTTTTTTTAACTGAAGTCCCATCGAACTCCGGGGTCGCTTTCACCTGCAAGACCTGCCCAAGGCAGCAACCACACAATCTAAAGCTGCACAGCGCTATTAAATAACACAACTCCATATATAAAAAATAATGAACAACAGTTAAAGGTTACAGTACCGCTGGTTGTCAGCTGCTCTGCACACCAGACAGTGTATTAAAAGTGAGGGGATGACGGACACAAGGTTGTTATGTGATGGACATGGGACATTTTACGGTGTGGAAAGAACAGCAAATAAAATCAGCTAAAAAGATGAACTACTCTGTGTGGAGAAAAACAACCCCCACTTCCTGAACAACAACAGGGTGACAGCAGAGTTCCCCCCCATGAACATGAAGAAACCTCCACTAAACCCCAGTTGACAATAACCAGAGTTCAGAGAACCGTAAACTATTTCTATCGGATATCACCAGAACAATGAGCCTGAGACATTTAACAGACATAACCAAGTGGCGGGCATAGTGTACAGCAGCGGTCCCCAAACTTTTTCCTATGAGGGCCACATAACTTTTCCATTCTCTGGTGGGGGGCCGGAGTCAGTTTGTAACAGAAAAAGTGTGACGATTGCAGGAGTGCCTAAATGTAAAAATGTATTGTTTTCCAGAAAGCACAATCAAATAACCCTCTCTGGGTTCTTCACAGAAAAAAAAATCCAGGAAATAACACTATTTATGAATTAAATACCGTATTTTACAGACAGTAAGCCGCAACTCCAAAGTTTAAAAAAAAAAAAAAAAAAGTAAACATATACATATAAGCCGCAGATATCTCTGCTGCTCCAGGTTTTCCATAACGATGCAGCAGAGGGGGGCGGACACCCAACATTTGAGTCACAACAGGTTAATTGAATATCACAATTCAATACAGTTGAAAAAGAAAAAGTTGCCAAGTTTAGATTTAACTGAACTGATTACGGTAATTTCCAAACGGTAACTGTAACAGTAAAAGTGCTGATCCTTCATGTCTGCTACTAGCATGTGCTAAATGAAAATGGGCGCCTTCTTCTTCTTCTTTAGATTCCAACAGCAGCTTGCATCCATTATTGTTGTACTACTGCCATCTATTGGATCCTAATATCTATACCTCAAATTATCATAATGATCCCAGTATTATTTAAAAAATGAAATGTCTTCTTTCTCCCTTC
>NW_006800040.1:736533-737376 GCF_000485575.1 Poecilia formosa
AGGTTGTGCAAGGAGACCCTTGAGACAGTCCAGTACAAAACAGCAGGGTGCAAGATGCTGGCAGGGAAAGCGTACATGGAACGACATAACCAAGTGGCGGGCATAGTGTACAGCAGGGGTCCCCAAACTTTTTCCTATGAGGGCCACATAACTTTTCCATTTTCTGGTGGGGGGCCGGAGTCAGTTTGTAACAGAAAAAGTGTGACGATTGCAGGAGTGCCTAAATGTAAAAATGTATGGTTTTCCAGAAAGCACAATCAAATAACCCTCTCTGGGTTCTTCGCAGAAAAAAAAATCCAGGAAATAACACTATTTATGAATTAAATACCGTATTTTACAGACTGTAAACCACAACCCCAAAGTTTAAAAAAAAAAAAAAAAAAACAATAAACATATACTTATAAGCCGCAGATATCTCTGCTGTTCCAGGTTTTCCATAACGATGCAGCAGCAGCAGAGGGGGGCGGACACCCAACATTTGAGTCACAACAGGTCAATTGAATATCACATTTCTTACAGTTGAAAAAGAAAAAGTTGCCAAGTTTAGATTTAACTGAACTGATTACGGTAATTTCCAAACTGTAACTGTAACAGTAAAAGTGCTGATCCTTCATGTCTGCTACTAGCATGTGCTAAATGAAAATGGGTGCCTTCTTCTTCTTCTTCTTCTTCTTCTTCTTCTTTAGATTCCAAAAGCAGCTTGCATCCATTATTGTTGCACTACTGCCATCTATTGGATCCTAATATCTATACCTCAAATTATCATAATGATCCCAGTATTATTTAAAAAATGAAATATCTTCTTATTCCCTTCAATGCTATTTAATTGATCAACAACATTCT
>NW_006800040.1:738452-755634 GCF_000485575.1 Poecilia formosa
GATATCAATGCATATGTTTTCATTCCTTTGATGTCAATGCATATGTTCAATGCACATGTGAACGGCAAGTGCATTGAACATATGCTACAGAGACCACTCCAGAAGCAGGAAGCGGAATACAGAGCAGGGCATTCTGGGTAAACAAACAATGGCTTGTGAGTTTTTGCCAAAGATAAAAAGAGAAAACGTACAATCGCTAAAATCTGACATCATTTAATTTTTGTTTACGTTTTGTTAAGAAGGTAGTTGTGCTCAGTCTGCTTCAAATGTTATTTATTTCATTAGCTCTTGGTTCAGCTCCACCATAGGCCAGGAGGGGAACAGGCTTTTGGTTTGTTTCTCACTGCAGTGTGAAAGTGAACCTCAGCAGCTAAATTGAACAAATGTTGCAATTTTGGTCCGCAATCGAACCGAGCCTACTGGACTATCAGGTGTGAAAACAGCCTTAGTCCTAAGAAATACGCTGAAAGACAGGATTGTTGGGCTTGTGTCATCAACCACAGCCACGTTTCAAAAACTTCAGTAGATGATTTGAGCAGAAGCCTTTCACTTTCTAATGATTTTTTTCCTTTATTGTTTAGACAGAAGGGAACGTCATTGTTCCTATGTCTATTAGCAAAATGTTCTGGTCTCTGTAGCCAAAGGCTGCAGCTTAATTTTTTTAGCATTTTCTAAAGATATCTCAGCGATGAGATCCAGAAATGTGCCATCTGTGAGAGAAAAGCAAACCCTTCATGAGCTCATACATCCCAGTGTGTTGACCAAGCATCTGGGTTTTGGTTAAAGGCTGAAAGCGGAGCTTAGGGATTGGTGGAGTGTAGAGGATGGGGGATGGCAGGAGAGAAAAGCTAGCAGGGAGGTTCTGGAAAGCAGTAACCTTTCCAATGATGAGTGCATTTCCTATTACTGCTCTGACACCAGATCCGGGGAGATGATTTAATGGCGGCATTTTGTTTTTGCTGACTACACCCTTTCCCCCTCTATTAAAACAGAAAACTCAAGAGCTTGGACTGTAGCTGTGTGGGAAGAGTGGCCAAGCAGCTAAAATCTATCACTCCTCTGCTTCCTCCCCTGTCTCTTTATGCCACTGATTCACCCACTGTGTGGGTTTGCCTGAGCGCTCCCTGAGGTTTACACTTTTCATTCTCCAACCTCTTTACTGGTTTCTATTTTTTATCCGTTTTATCCCAACCTCCACTCCATATATTTCAGCTATTACACTGGATATAAATCCTGGACCTTTATGGGTGTCATGTAGATTATTACTGTCTTTTTTCCTAAATCTCTGAAAGAAAATTCAAAGTCTGTTAGGTGTCACAAGGCTCCAATTTGGCCTGCACTGCAGAGGGCACAAATATGTTGTTAAATTGGTACCCAGTTTACTGGGGCCCCCTGCTGGAAAATGTAAGAAGCTCTGGTTTCATTGTGGGCTCCGGGTGAGAGCTGTAGAAAGGATCCGTCCTTGTGCTCCTTTCATCCTCTCTATAGCCGTGAATGAGTTGTGTCTAGATGGGCTAATAAAAGTAGCTGCTCTGACTTGGCTTTATCCATAGGTGCGACTTCAGCAGTCCATTCATTACTTTCCCCATCTTGTAAAACAATGGCTCTTTTCTAATGTTGCACTGACCTAACAGTAGATCAAAAAGTAGGATGCTCCAAAAGTCCAATAATCCACTCCCTTCTGAGGTGCACTTTGTCATGGATGAGAGTCAATGGCTTAGTGCTTTGTGTCATATTGATTTGTGTCACGTGGCCACTCCCAGGGTAATTGCATTGCCCACTTGTGATAAATTCACTGCCTTGTTTTAGCCTCTTGGTCTCAGACAGCAGAGCTTTTCCAAAGAATGAGCAGTTCCACAAACTCCCAGGAAAACTGCGGACATTTGAATGAGTTTAGATATGTTCCTGGATGGAGCTCTCCGTGTGCAAGTGTTCACATGCTGAGTCAGCAGGTCTGCTCAGGTTATTGTAAAGTCCTGAATAAATTCAGTCCCTAATCTCCATGGTCACTTTTTATATGTGACTAGCTAAAAGCCTAATTATTTCAGAATGTTTCAGAAAGCCAAAGCGATGTGCTCTGAGGGCGGAGGGGTAAAACGACTGGTGGTCCTGCACAGCTCCACTGAAAAAGACACAAACACTCTTTAATTCTGACAGCGTGTTGTCAGGTTGACATTGATTGGATGTGTGATCTGCCAGCTCCACTTCACACTGGGTACAATCAGCTCCAGCACCTTAGAGACAGTTCAACACCACAGCGTCCTGGTAAAACACTGATCTATAACTTCATGACAAAGATGGGTTTTGTCATCCACAAGTGTATTGACAGTCAAGTGAAACCTTTAGCATTTAAAATGAATCACCTCATCGCTCTGTAACCGTTATAAACGAAGCAGTTCTACATCAGTCTGTCATATTATGCGTTTGTCTCCAAACCCGGACCAGGCATGCCCTCCGCTGTGTTGGGGTCACATCAGGACAGCTGTCAGTGTGCTTCAGAATAATTTACCTTCATTCTGCGAAACAAATGTGGAGAAATTTCCCAGAGTGAAACATTCAGTCTGCATTCACACTGTTACCTACCGGCTTCAGATTGAATCCATCAGGGCACTTTATCCTTCGATCTGAACTCTTCCCAACATTTCATTAGATCAGTGTTTCTCAACCCTGGTCCTCACCGCCCCCCTGCTCTGCATGTTTTAGATGTGCCTCTATTCCAGAACAGCTGATTCAAATGATTGCATGACCATCAAGTACTGCAGAAGCCTGTTAATCACCCAGAGATACAATTCAGGTGTGTGGCTGCAGGGAAATACCTAAAACATGCAGGACAAGGGGGCGGTGAGGACCAGGGTTGAGAAACACTGCATTAGACTTTTGTTTGAGCAAAAATGAAAATAGAAAGTGTAAATGTCCCAGTCAGGATTTTTTTGTCCCTGATAATGATCCAATTTTTGTATTTCAGAAGCTTTGACTTCTGTAAAGTTTCAGTCCAAAACATCATTAAAATAAATTAGGTAGAATTCATTCATATGCTTGGAAAATCTGTTGCTCCAAAGTGTAGAAAAATAGCCCATTTAATTTAATCAGCTTTACAAGCCACACACCAGTACAGCCACTACAGTCTCTTCTATTCTTTTTCTTTTATCCTGTTATTTACAGTGAAACACAAAGTTAAAGTGAGGCAATTTTATTCATATAGTACATTTTCAGCAATAAGCCAGTTCAAAGTTGCTGAAACTGTTGTTTGTCCAGATCTGNGAACAAAATAAATGATTTGAGTAAGAATGACTTAAATTTGTCATGTTAAACCCCCTTATGAATTAAGTTATTAAAACTTAGCAAATTGAGTTGGAAGAACTTAGTGAATTGAGTTGGATGATCATAATAAATTGAGTTGGTCAGACTTAGGATACAAAACTGGCGTTGAACTCAATTGTTTTAAGTAAAGTCAAAGTGAAAAGTTCCTTCAGGTTAAAGATTTGTAAGTTTTGAGTTAAATGAACACAAAAAAGTAAGTTGTCATAGCAAAAGCAAAATAATTAAGTTAAATTAATGTAAATAAGTCCATAAGATGAACTACAGCCAAAAACACTTTTTAGAGTGTAATTGTTTGGGTTTGTTGCTGAATTTCAAGTGTAATTTCTATTCATATTTATTTTACAGCCTTGCTACCATAAATAAACACACACACACACATATATATATATATGTATATATATTCCAACAGATCCAGGTTTTCACCTCTCGCCCATTTTTCTGTCTTGTTCCGTCTTGTCCCATGTACCACCATGTCGGTGGTACATGGGATGTACCACCGACAAATAGCTGAAGTGGCTGATATCAGGAAATCCTACCAATGGCTGGAGAAAGCTGGACTCAAGGACAGCANTGCTGTAGTGTATGTAATTATCTAGTTTTATCTATACTTAGAATCTGCCATTTGAAAAGGTTGCTGAAAATGGCCGCTGATTTCTCTGAGACATGCACTGGGGCATAAGAGACTTTTACATTCAAATTGTCCACTCAGCTCCTTCAGACTAGCTAGAAAGAATTAGCAAACACCTGGTGGAACTGTACTTCTGCTGAGTTTATTATAAGAGCTACATCTCAGTGAAACGCTGGTTAAAAAAAAAAAAAGTACTTCCTGATGACTTCCTGAAGGCAGAATGTCAGAACGAGCAGGAGTTTTTAAAGAGAGAGAGGCTCAGTTTCAAGGCGTCAAATTACAGTCATATTTGACATCTACAGCAGTTTTATAACAATTGAAGGTCACATAGTTACTTGATTGGCACTACGTGCCTAGAAAACATATAATACTTGCCCCTTTAAAGAGGACTATCAACAGTAAATGTCTGTCCTGTTTGTATGAATTCAGAAATCCTTCAAATTATTGAGGCACTCTTGTATCCTGGCTCAGCGATGTCACAGCTTGAATTGTGCTTTTTATTTCAGGGTAAGAGAAGTGCTCTTGTAGACATAATATTCAATTCATCCAGCTGCTTGGTGTTCTTTTTGTGTCATCAATATCATGGTCGCTGTGATCTCCTTTAACTCAAATGACACATCAGTGAAACTCCTGCAGGAGATCAGTATAAATGGAGGCTCTTTGCGGCGCCTCAGGCGACGGCCTTTTCTCATTATGACACATGAACAGGAATGTGACAGCTGGAAGAGCTGGATCAGATCAAACGGCTCAACGCAAATCTGTTGGCCATCAGCGCCGCTCAGGAAGGACCGGTCCACTGGTGCAACCACAGGGGCAAGGAAGATGTGAAAACTTCAGTCATAGATTAAACAGCAGATGAAAGAGGACAAGAATTGCCAACTGAGAGTGACACATGTAGCAGACAAAAGCAATCTGTCACGTCCCCTCCACACCCTCACCTCCAATACGATTACATCAATCAATAACCTCTTATGAGTGATTGGATTTTGTCTGCCTCCAAAGTACAGGGTAGGAGGGGGAGCTGCTCAATGTTTCCAATGATTAAGCACGGCCAAATTGCTTTGATAACATCAAGGACCTTGCTGTGCCAGAGCACGTAAGGGCATTGTTGGGAGCAGATAAAGGCTGGAGGTGGCCGCTGACTCAGATCAACTCTGGAAACACAACAGAGATCTGCCAATGGAGGACTGAACTGATCGGAAACTCTGGAGGGTTTTTTGCATTCTCTACTTATAAACAAACTGTGTTTTACTGTCATTCATTGACAAAATACAGAATACATGCTAGTAAAATATTAAGTAAAACCCATGTCAAAAACACACACACAAAGAAAAAACTTGTAAAATCACTGTGTAATTTGCACTTCAAACAAAGCCTACAAACCTAATTCTAAGGTAACAGTGTGCTTTAAGATTTAACAAGCTGTTCTCTAACTTCTACCAAATGGAACATCCTCCAAGACTCATCAGTTTAAATTCCTTGTTTTATGTCTCTGCTGCAAAGAGCAGATTTTATTCATCACTTTAAATATTCAGCCCAAATGTTTGTCTGCGCTAACGGTGAGTGAGAACTGAGATTGTCACAATCTAATAAAATAAAATAAATAAATAAAGTAAATCCATGGAGGTGAATTTATAGTAATTGACCTTTTCAGACCACTAGTTGGGTGAAATGTTTGTTCTGTTTTGACTTTTCTGTCAAGCTTTTATATTTCAGATCATGAACCAATTTTTAACACTGGATAAAGATCACCTGAGTAAATATTGAA
This sequence comes from Poecilia formosa, assembly GCF_000485575.1. Classification (NCBI taxonomy): domain Eukaryota; kingdom Metazoa; phylum Chordata; class Actinopteri; order Cyprinodontiformes; family Poeciliidae; genus Poecilia; species Poecilia formosa. The sequence continues at coordinate 744,170 of NW_006800040.1, forward strand.
AAAAAAGTTTTCAGATGATTTTATTTGTTAAGAGGAAGAAAACCAACCTGTTTCAGTGGACCACCGTTTTTGGGGGTTTGCAAACATAATCAATTTTAACTCATTGATATGATCAATAATATTAAACAATCAATCCAGTAATTGCCCATCGGTTCTCTGATTAACAATAACTCCATACAAAGGTTAAAACTAAAATTCCTTTTCAAAACAAAGTTTATGTTTAGTTAATGATACCATCAGAACATACTTTACATCTTCTCATATGTGTCAGATTCTTTGCTAAAGTAATTCGGAAAGCATGTGTCCAGTCACTACAGTCTGGCTAAATAGAAAGAGCACTCCTGTGAATTTGGGAGTTATTCAATGGTCTCCAGCTGTGAAACAGAAGACTTTGGTCTTTCCTTTTTGCCTTAGTTGGAGATTCATGTAAAATCAATTGGCAGTTTGTGAGCAACAATAGGAGTGTGCTCATTAGCAGAGCACACGCACTTTTGGTGATTTGTCTTCTATTCACTAGGTGGCTAGAGGGCACTTTAAATTCCCATCGGTTCTCGGCTAGATATGCCTGCTCAGCCCATCACACACATCATCTAACAGTGTGTGTGTGTGTGTGTGTGTGTGTGTGTGTGTGTGTGTGTGTGTGTGTGTGTGTGTGTGTGAGACAAAGAGCGAGAGAGAAATGCACCTGCCGTGTTGTATGTGTACTAATGTGCAGCAGCTGTTAGGTTATGCCCTTACAACTCATAAGATGCCAATTATCCATACCAATTAAAATTTTACTCCAGTTTTACTAAATTGGCCATGCTTAGTCTGTAAATACCACACTGTGTTATCCCATCTATTTCACAGGTATCACTAGTCTGCTGCCAGAGGGCAACGCTCCACAGTGCACAGATTACCAGACACTCGTCTGGCCTTAAATAATAAACAGAACATGTCAGGTGTCTTTGTCGTGCTTCCCACACAGCACTGTTTTAATTTTACAATACATCAACTTTTTTGCCATAAGGCTTTTATCTATTTCAAACAATCCCCACATTTATCCCCACAAAACATTTAGAAGAATTTGACAGATATATTTGTAAATTCATTTGGACTAAAATTGTACTGCATGTCCAAAAAATGGATCTCAAGAGGAATATTCCCCACGTTTCTATCACTACTGTTTGGTTCAATGCTAATAAGACAGGAACCAAGTAGATGTCCATTGGTCTGTCTGTCCTCAGTCTGTCCTCAGGCTGTCCTCAGCCTGTCCTGTCCTCAGCCTGTCCTCACTCTGTCCTCAGTCTCTCCTCACCCTGTCCTGACCTCAGCCTGTCCTCAGCCTGTCCTCAGTCTGTCCTCAGCCTGTCCTCAGGCTGTCCTCAGCCTGTCCTCAGCCTGTCCTCACTCTGTCCTCAGTCTCTCCTCACCCTGTCCTGACCTCAGCCTGTCCTCAGTCTGTCCTCAGCCTGTCCTGTGCTCAGCCTGTCCTCAGCCTGTCTTGTCCTCACTCTGTCTTCAGCCTGTCCTCAGTCTGTCCTCAGCCTGTCTTCAGCCTGTCCTCACTCTGTCCTCAGCCTGTCCTATCCTCAGGCTGTCCTCAGTCTGTCCTCAGCTACAAGTAGTGGGGTTGTACTGTGACAACCCTTTAGTCAGAGCCAGTCTGCACATTTTAACCTTGTTTTGTAAACTCTTTAAGGAAGAACTAAAATGTGTTTTTAAGCAAACAAAATATGTTTCTTGTAAAAATAAAAAAAAATATCTAAAATTGCACGACTCTGAAGATTCTTAGACAGCATGAGTTGCGGCAACATTTAATTTCTATTTGAATTAAATAAAGTATTTTTTGATTGAATGTGTGAAATATGAAGATCAGTAGAATCTGATGCAGTTAGAGCACAACAGTTTCAACAGTGTTGGATGCATTTGGACTGCTAGCAGAGGACTTGTGACAGAAATGAGCCAGCTGGTATTAGGTACAGGGGAAACACCCAGCACATGTTTTCTGTAAATTCTCATGTCAAAGCTGCTGTGTTCCACAATCCCAGCTGCATGTTCTGAAAGCCTACACTGTGATCACAACAGATTTTTATCACAGCACTATGATGTAAAAGCTTCTGAAAGGTTCTGTTTAGACGAAGGCTTCATAGTTCATGTAGACAAAGAGTCAGCTTGAAGCAAACTACGGCTTTATTTTTTGGCTGAAAAAAAGTTTGAAAAAAAAAAAGTCCATTAAATGCACTGTTTGGTGGGCCAGTGAAATAATTACCAACTGTAAATTACTGAACAATGTCAGTTTATTTAGCACACAATGACCACTTTTAAAAGGCTTGGAGTCTTTAACAAGATTCAGCTGAATCCCAAAGAGAGCAGATATTTTCTTCTTCTCATTTATGATGCTGACCATCTCTCAATAACCTCCATCAGACTAGTGAACACTCACTTTACAATTAGAGCCAATTATGTTCTAATCAATGTAGGAGGTTCACAATCTTCAATGAAAATCTGATAACAGGAACAGCCAGGGAGGTCAACCACAAAGTCCATTCATCTTCATTACAGTAGACAGAAGGGCAGTGTAAGGGATTTAAGGGCAAAAAGAAAAACACTGGACAAAACACAGGGAAAAGGGGGATAATAGAGTCTGGGCAATTTTTCACCACCATGTGGAGTTAGAGTGAAGGTAAATGTCTGAAATCATAAATGACCATTTCATCTTTAATAGGCATAAATCATATTTAATCTTTTTCTGATTGTTTTAGGCTCACAGTAGTTTCTGTGTATTCATTCTCATGACAGAAATAAAGAGATATAAAAAAACCAAACAAAAAAACAACAACATAAAAAGCATGAAAGACCCAGGCCTTGGTGCAGAAGATGTGAAACCTGCAGTATATGGAATGTGGTTATTTGTGTTTGGTATAGTTGCACTGTGTAGCACTTTGAGATTTTTGGTAATGAAAAGTGCGGTACAAATTAAGTTTATTATTATTATTATTATTATTATTATTATTATTATTATATCACAAACTTCCGAAGATCAAAGTGCTCAATAAGTGAGCGTTTACACCAGCATTCCCAGTAACAGATCACCAGCAGAGAACCAGACCTTCTGCTGCTGTCAGTTCTGTGACCCAGAACTTAAAACTTTATTCAGAAACATTGCAGTTGTTCAAATCTCTTTACTGTCACACCAGTCAGTCTCTATGTCTGCAGTCAGGATACTCACAACAGCATGTTGATTGGCCCTAAAAAGTCGCCTCAAGATAAGGCCTCACATATGATAGATGGAAGAAAAGATAAAATACTGACAGAACCGGACTGCAGCTGCAGATAAGCTCTTTCATTCATTTACTTAAACATAAATATCAGAAAGGAGAGTGCTTTCCTACCTGTTCCCTGGGTGATGATGTTTTTGTCAGAAATTTTCACTACGTCCATTTCTTCATCTTTAATGAGCATCTGTACATCTGTTTGACATATTCCTGTTAAAAAGGAATCTTGTTTTATCAAGAAACAAAGTCTGTATCCTTTCTACATGAATAATCCATCATGTATAATGGATCCAGATGACACATCATCATCAGTATATGGTAATAACTTCTTATTACAGCAAAGACCTTTTTGTTGTCAAAAAGGGCTTTAAAAGTTGTTTTTATTTGCTAATGTTTTATGTCTTATTTAATATGTATAAGTCTCAGTGTTCTAAAATGTAACAGTATTTTCCCTTTAAATTAAAACAAAACAACATTTTTGTGTTTTAGTAAATATGATTTACCTACTAGTTTATTTTTCTGTACAAATTTACAGTTTTTCATCCAAATACTGAATGAGAAAAGAGTTGGAGTTTATTCCCCAAAACTCTACAATCATCAGTTCACAGAAAATCAGTTTTAACAGGTCTGGCGATTCTTTTTAAGCCATCTGAAGCAGATCCTCCCGTCATCAGAAAACCATTTATACCAGCTGTATTTTACAAGCAGAGGTTTTGTCAAAGAAACTGCACTTGCAGTGCTGACTAAGAGAAAAGGACAACTGAAAGGAAGAAGTCCTTCCAAAACCATAAATTTTGGATTCATTATTTTTTCTCTTCATGCCTTTTTCTCCGAAAATAGGTTAGTAAAAGCATAACGGATCTGAATTATTATAATGACTGACTAATGATGGATCAGAGCAAATAAAGGAAGTTCTCAATCAATCAATCAATCAAGTTTATTTGTATAGCACATTTCAGCAGCAAGACAGTTCAAAGTGCTTTACATAATAAAAAGTTACCACCGCAAAGGTCTATCATTCTTAACTTCCCTTTTAGCATTTATAGAAATAGATGGGTTAAAGTTTTTGTGCCATATTTGTTTTTGGTTTTTTATGTATAGCAGGTTTTTCATGTTGTGTTGTTGGAGTTGTGTCGCTTCTCATGAGCTTGAAGAAACAGTCCAGCCCTGGGAGATGTAACAAGCATTTCTCTGACACTAACAAGACCTGTATTTATCAGGGCACTTAGAAAAACCACTGAACAGTGCATGGCTGTGTAAAGTCAAGGGAGTACAGTGATTAAAGAGGGGTAGAAATACATTAGCAAAGTCTCATGGGTGACAGCTTGCTGCCTTGTTATCATCCATCATCTCTCTAGAACCGCTGGTTTGATTGAAGGAGGGCAGCAGCATTATTTATGTGACACATAACACGGACCCTTCCTGTCCTGTGCCTCAGGTGTGATGAGTGCCAGCTCTGTTATCACTTCGGGTGTCTGGATCCCCCGCTAAAGAAATCCCCCAAGCAGACAGGATATGGCTGGATCTGCCAGGAATGTGACACATCATCATCCAAGGTGAGTGGAAGTGGTCTGTGCAGAAATGCTGTGGGTGTGCTAGTTGCCTATTGCATTAAGGAACTTTTAAAAGGTCGAAACAACACAAACAAATATGTGTTTTTAATCTCAGTTTTTGTTTTGTGTGTCAAGTAATCTGCAAGAGTTAAGCCAAGGTTTTTGAATTTGGGTTAAACTGTTCACAAGTAAGGTAATCTTAGTAATACCTTTACATGCATAAAATTGTATATGGACACGTGTTGTCATGGCTGCTATTGTGAGCCATGCTTCACCTTTCATATAGATTGTTTGAGTGTACAATATTTTTCTGTCTTCTTGATGTATATTAGACAGATGTAGTGGGACTGTCTGGCAGAGAATGGACTCCATTTCAACTAAGTTTAACTATGTTTTGCATATTAATGCATATTATAGGGGATGAGGTATTTGATTTGTTTTCCTTCTTGAAAAGAAGCAGGCATTACCAGAGAACATTGAAGTATAAGCTACTGAAAGTGTAACTACATTATGTCAGTACTTTATGGTAAAAAAAAAAAAGAAGAAAAACAAGATGTTCTGTGTTTGGAAACAAAATGAAATACAGCTTCACTTCTACAATTTACAGATCAAGACACAGTACAAGATTTGTTAAATAATTTTAATTTAACCTCAAATAAAAAAAGAAAAAGAAAAAACAGAAACAGTTTCCTCAGTCTTGGAGGGTTGGAAGACTATTTCCAAATGCATTACTTAGTTGTTCAGGGAAAGGATTGTTCCTAAGTGATAACAGAAGCCGGTCTTCTCAGCAGTTTCAGCAACTTTCACTCCCAGGTTTCATAAAACTGAAAAACTCCATCTCAGACTCTACTGACCTCATTAGTATGTTTATGACAGAATCATTCAAAAGATATTGAAAAATGAAAACTGTTCCCTCATGTTCAGTGTCTTTTACTGATGATTCCTCCTGTTATGCAGGAAGAAAGCCTCTTCTCTATAAAACAAATACTTGGTTTGTCTTTGTATGAACCTTCTGAAATAAGGTCCTTTAAACAGAAGACATCCAGTTTGACAATAGTGCTGAGGACAGCATGCATTATTGTATACAAACAGCAGGCATGGTGGTGGAGGTTAATGCTTTGGGCTTCATTGGTTCTTCTTGATGGCACTCTTTGTATCTTTTTGGTGTTTTAAATGACAGCAAACACATTCAATGCAAAAAGTTGTACATGTGAGAAGAGAGATCTGATTGGCTCCCTGAAATAACTTTGATTTCATGCAACTATGAGGGTTGGAGGTAATCCTGCCATGAGAATTCTCTGTCTCCTTTTTGGTTGTTTCTGTTTTAAATTGCATTATATGATAACTAGTTGAAGCCTCTCTGTCGAAATGAAAATAGATTTCTTCTTTTATTTGTCATCAGAAGGCTGCATTCTTCCTTGTTCCGCCTGCTCTTTGTGTGTTTAAAGGCTGATTGATGCTGGAGCAGCTGAAGTAAATTATAAGAAGTATGTTTTAAATGCTGAGTCACAAAAATGAAACATTCAATTATGAGCAAAACTGAAAGGTTATAGCTCTCTGTAAATGTTAAGTGGTCCCTGGATAACAATCCATTAAATTCAAATTTCTTTTCAAGTGGATTTTCCATATGACTTTTAATATTCAGCGGTACAGTTAAAGAAAAATAGATTTTAAGAAAAGCTGTTTAGCAAAACATACAAGTGTTCCTCATTCTGTAGGCAGTTAGAAGATCACCAGGTTCACAAACCACTGAACCTGATTCAGATCCAAAATGCTTTGGAGATAGTGATGCTTTTCTGTTGGCTAGTGGGTTCAGAACAGCTTTCTGCATTGTGGTGCTCCGCTGACTCATTTGAGCAGAGATTACCGGAACAAGTTGAAAGTTTTCTGAGCTTTTTTCTTATGGTGTGACCAGGGATCTCTCCTTACTCGGAGCAGAAACATAATAAAATGGTTACATGTTCTTGTGTAGATGCTGTCTGATGGTTGATATGGAGATCTGGTAGCCCCAGGTATAAATCTTGCAGTCCTTATAACAGTGAGCTTTCTCACATCATGTTTATAATATTTGAAGGAAAGATGATGTCATGGTTTACATGTCAGAAGTTCCTAGAAACTCTGAACTCAAAAATGTAAAACTGAAATTTAAATATAAAAAGCTTAAGTTTACTTTAATTGTTTGAAATTGTAGGAGGTTAGGGTAAAAACCCAATAAGTATTTCTTACGGGGTTAAATATATGCCCTCAAGTAAAAGGCTGGAGTTTTGTAAATAATGAGATTATGTTTGTGCTATAAATAAATGTATTTTTTAGGCTTTCCTGTGTTCTTTCAAGAGGTAACCATCTCTTGAAAGAACAACAAGCCATGTTAAACAACAAGCCATGTTAAACATGAGCACTAAAACATTCAGTCTGTTCCCTCAGAGATGGCTGCTTGTCCTTCCATGTATGTAGCATGTAGTGAATGCTGTAGCTTCCTATGCTGCCCTCCCACTTATTCACATCAAACAGGAGAAGCTGCAGGGCTCTGCCTCACAGCAACAGGACGTTTCATTGGTTAAATAAAAATAAATCTCAACTTTATTTAGCCAGTCAGGAATCAGAAAAAAAATCTGTTCAATAACTTTTCAACGCATTACTTTTGATCATCTCTTATTTTGGCAGTGGAAAATAACACATTGTTACGTGTAGAGTGAATTGTTTTCTAAATAAGAAGAATTTTATTTGCTTTAAATTCATCTAGCATATTAAGAAGGCACAGGTAAGTAAAAATGGATGAAAAAAGCCAACACGTGTTCGCCACCACTTACATGGCAGGGTCTGCATTTTGAGAGGCAGTTAAGAATGTGACATTTTTCAGAAAGCATGATTCACGGACCTTTTAAGGCGCGAGGTGCTCAGAGTGTCTCAGTAATAGCAAGTGTGGGGAGATAATTGACTCCACTAAGGGCATCTAAAAAGCACTCTGAGATGAGAGCTGTATTTAAGGAAAGTTTTATTATCCGCCTCTAAATGCCAAGCCATGCACCGTTTTTGCCTGTGGTGGAGGAATGTTTCTTAAATGCCAGCTTTAAGTGCAGAATATTACCTGATCTGTGCGTTTGAGATTCATCTGGCCGAGATAGTGGGGCGGTCAGCTTATGGCTGACTGTCTTCTACACAGACTAGTGCAGGAAGTAATTTACCAGATCTCCCTGCTGCCACTGGTGTTATCTAAGAAGAAGAAGAAGTGCAACATCTGAGGGAAGAAATAAACAGAAGATAAATTAGTTTTTCCTTAACTTTGTCACAAAAACCACAGATTCCCAAGTAGTTCCAAACATTACATTTTCATTTTTGCCCAGTGTCACCCAAATGCTGATGCAAAGGTCACTTTGTTCCACATGAGCTATTCAATTTTGAGCTGCCATAGAGCACAAAATATAAGACCTCCTTCAGATTTAAATAGAAACATCTAAAAAAAACAGTCATTATATGTGAATGTTATTTTTAGTCCACAGTATTAAGAAAAATATGGTTTTTAACACACTGATTAAAATCAGTCATTTCCATTTTATTTCTTCCCACCCCACAATAAAAGTGACACTTTGAAAGAGCCAGTTTGTTTTCAAATATATGTTAAAGAATTCAGTCTAAATTCAGCCAGACAGAGGGAGATTCACACCAAAATGAATACAATTCAGTAAAATTAATTTTCAATACAGTAATATGGATAGAGCATATCATAAAATGGCACAAAGGAAAAAGTAATCTATTAAAGAAGACCACCAAATGTTGCTGGATGATTGTAAATTGAGCATTGTAATGTAATGAAATCCAACCTGAAGAGAGTTCAAGGAAAACGGGTCAAACATCCGACTACAGGACGAACGGGAAAGCTGAGTCTGTCCTCATATTGATGGTTAATGTGATTTGCTAGTTCTGCAGAATGTCCAGTTAAAATAAAATAATCAAATTTAGTAGAGTTCCACTTGCTTTTGAGTTTTTGAGCCCTCCTCCTCTGAATGATTGTGTTCACATATAAATATTATAATAATATGCATAATATTGTTTTATTTCTAAGGTAGCACTCTTGTGTCAGATAATCTAAATAAACGTTGGGGAATAATTCAAACATTTTAGGATTTACAAAATCACTGTTAGCCTTCATAGCTGGAGCTGAACCCCTGAACTACACAAACAATGCCTCACCTCAGCTGGCATTTTGCTGGTTGACATAAATACAGTACATTAATATTCTATTCACAAAATATAAACAATAATATGTTACATTTTTTTGTGACGAGTTATCCCCCGAGCCCTCAAATCAATAGCTGATCCATCAGCAGTGCTGAGCCCCCTTTTACTGTTTGGTTTAGCCAAGTAGGACGGAGGACTGCTCCAAGATGGCCGCCGTATTTCCTGCGCCGAAGCAGCCAATGCGGCGTCTACTCTTCATTATGTCTATGGTTCTCTCCACAATTTCTGTAGTTTAGCGAACTACAGAAAGTTTCCTCTGACTTGTTGAAACTGAAGCTCCAACAAACTATGAACTCAGGAAAAGCAAAGTGTTTTTTTTTCTTGCCTGTGGAACAGTGGCTTCTGAAGTATATTTTTAGGAAATTATCTTCGAAAAAAGTTGTTGTTTTTTTTTAAGTTAACTTTAAAATATTAGATGTAAAATATTTGCCCTTTTAGATTGTGTGGTTATATTGCCTTATATTACCTTGGTTACTTTTGAACACATCTGATAGTTTGTTTAGTTCTGTAGGATGGTCTTCTTATTTTCTTTTAAAGGTCAGAATAAATGAGATTTGGTTGATGTTTCAGAAGAAAATAGCATTTTAATGATGATTTGTCTTTGTGATTTGCTTGCATTGTTGAGGTATCTGCAGGCAGGTGTAATTACAGAGGAGCTGCTGGTTGCTTGTGTCACTGCAACTGTGAAGCTGAATGTTGCCACCACACACCCGTGTTTCAGCCCGTGTTTCAGCTGTACAAAAGGGGAAATAAAAGGCTTTATTGGACACTCTGGAGTTCATTACAAATGCTGTGTTTCTCTCAGCCTGCTCCGTTTAGATAAACCTCACTCTGACCAAGGCCATATCCCTCCCGCTCCAGGGCCTTGCTAAATTGATTTCAGCAATAAAGTGACAGTCTTGCCGTAATATACAGATGGCCTTTAATTCAGGCTTGTTGCCGTGCCAAGGGGCTCTTGTTTAAGGCTTTATTTATACCCTTGCAGCAGTGCCTGGCATGCTGGGCTTCATGGTGAATCAGGAGAGGAGATTCTGATAAAAGGTTTGAAATGCCAAAAGCTCTTAAAGTTGTTCAGACAGTGTTTAAAGTGCTCAACTGTGAACTTGTGTGGGATGCACCACTCAGGCTGCTCTCAGCCTTGTTGTTATCAAAAGGTTTGCAACTGTTGAAATGAACGTCCATAAAAGTTTCATTTGCTTGACTGCCACCACAGCCACAGGCCAACTCCTACTCTGCTAACGATATAAACTTGAAGTTGGGTTCTGACCTCAGATTATTCAGCTCTGTTTATGTAACGCTTTTTCCCGGTTAACGCTGCTGACTTTGACTACAGTGTTCATGAGCTCAGTGCGCTGTAGCGGAGGTATTCTGGCTCTGTTTTTCTTTAAAGAATTTTGCATTCACAAGCTGTGCCATCAATCAGTGGCTTCCTGCCTGACCTGTGAAAGACTGTAATTAAATTAGCCTAATTACCGTAATGAAGTGTCACAGTCTGCTGCTTTTACTATATGGAGTAAATTGAAAGAAAAATAGGCATCATTACTCATCAGCTGCTGTGGTCTTCAGAGGGGGGGGGACGAAAAAAAAATCTGTCAGCTCCTCATCCTGTAAGTATCTGTCTTAGAGGAGAAATCTAACCTTTAACCTATTTTTATTTTCCATATGAGACGTTTTTCATTAGCAGTTTGATTGGATTAATCTGTATCATTGGTGCATTTATGAAATGAAGATAAATCGCCTGATTTGAATTTGTTGTCCTCTATTTTTTCCACGTGTTCAAGTTTAATCCTAATGTCTTGGTTGGGGAAGAGTGCATTGAAAAAGTCCAGCAGTTAAAGCTCTGCTGAAGTGTACAAGGCAATTACAGTTTGATAACTGCATTATTGATGCTTGTCTTGCAGACATAGCTAAAGCGTAGCCACAGTTTAATGTGATTTAAAGGCGAGCAGGGCCAACTGGACCAGCCCAGAGGGAGCACAGTTGTGGCCTTGCGGGACGCCAGAGGCGAAGAGAAAAATCAATGCCTGGGAGTCACCTCCATCACTTTAACTAGGCGCTACAGACGTGCATGCCCCTCTCAGGGCCTAATTTGTGAAATAAACTGAAGTGTGTGATTGCTGTTGGGATCCCCAGTGGCTTGAGTGGCCCATTTCTCTGAACCCAGTTCTGTTCTAATAACCCTTTTAGCAGAGAACGTACATAAGGCCACTTGTCAGACTCCCCAGTATTATCTGACCATAAAGCGTTGAGCAGACTCTGAGAAACGGCTGCGCTGCCTTCGTTAGGGTAACAGTTCTACAAGTCCCCGGCTCCTGCTGTGCAGGTTGAAAGCATGTTTCAGTCCAATGGCATTCTGCAGTCAGGAACAACTCCTTCTCTCTATAAATATGCATAATGATCTTCTCTTTAGCATTTT
>NW_006800041.1:0-14955 GCF_000485575.1 Poecilia formosa
TCCCCCTAAAAGACTGATGCGGTCACGGTGTTGGAGGTCAGCAGCTTGTTTTCCTTCTGCAAAATGCAACATTCCACAGACTTGCAGCTGTGTGGGTATCTGTACAGTAATAAACCCCGTTTCTTCTGTTAGAGCTTTCAGTTTTTCCTTTGCTTCTTTGAACAAATGCCTTATTAATGTTTAGCAAATCCGAACTGTAGCACAAGCTTTTTTGTTTGTTTGTTTTCTCACCAGACTTTAAGACTGAAGAGTGCTTGTTTTTAGAAACAGATGTGCTTCTTTTGGATTTATGATTTCACAGTAAGGTTATTTAGTGTTTTTTTTTTCTTTTGACAATTCATAGAGGGTTTCTAGTTGGTCCTCAGAAATGGAGCTTTCTGCCACTAAAACTATTCTCCTCTCAAATGTGCCTTCGATTTCCTAATGCACCATGTTTTCAAATGACAGCCGACTTGGGCTTCGATGGAAAATGTTCTGACAAAAATTGTGAAAGTATTTTATATATAAAGTGGTCTGTATGTTGTATTTATGTAATGTCCTCATTTGTAAAGAACAACGTAAAATCCTAGAATCCAGACAGCAAAATCTGGACATTTTGGGGTCTTCCAAACCTTTTCTGCTTGAAACAATCGACGTCTGCTGTCTACAATCAGAGTTCTCTTAAATTGTTTCCAGAATGCTCATTGATTTGTTCCTGTATTTTATTTTTTTTTTCTCTCCCCCCCGACTCGCACAAATGTGCAATGGCTGCACTGCAGCAATAAGTCATCCTCCAGGAAAGAGCAGACTGACTGATCCAGATGCTGGTTTGATGATTTCCACTGACTTTTTTTTTTTGCCTTAAGATTGACGGTGGTTTGAAGTCAGTTTCCAGGTGAAAATGATTCTGCTATGCATTGATATTCTGCTTAATGCCTTTAAAAATAATTTTAAAAAGACGACAAAAATTTTTTACCTTGATGCCTCTAGAAGTAGATTGTAGACTCTGTAGACTCAGATGCTTGAATGGAGGACACAGCGTAAGCATCTTAATTCAGTTGTGTTTGAGGATGGATGGTAGCTGCTTGAACCAAATTTCTTGTATATATGACAACTTTTCAACAACAAAAGCACACACGTTTAGGCTATGCACACTATAACAGCAGCAATGTGAAGTAAAATGCTTTTGGACTTCACATAGAAAAACAGAAACTCTCAGAAGAAGAGAATATCATCATGTTGCGTGAACTATGTAGGATGCCTTAACTCCTGTTTGTGAACCGGTTGGTCTGAATTCCCCCCCCCTTTCCTTCTCCAAAATGACTGAGACTGATCAATAACAGTTATCAATGTTGTACATTTCAGGTTCACAGGGTCAACCAAACGGGTTGGGTGGGAGAACAGAGAGAAATGTTTGCATTAAAGTCAATTCTGCAGCTTGTGAGACCACAACACACACAAACAACGAAACAAAACCAGCATCGACAATAAACTCTGAACTCCGGCTGCTGTCCTTTTCTGCCACAACCAAAGATCGAACAATTTGTTCCTATTTTAGACGATAAGGCTGCAAAGACTGTACAACTCTATTTTTGATACTTTCAAATGGATATGGATGTCATTCCTAAGAGGTTAAGGACATTAATAGGTGTCTGTTGAAACTATATATATATCAATATATGAAGATATATTGATATATATATATATAAAACTTTGTAAAATAAAAGGGAAATACAGGTTTTAGCTGATGTTTACCAAGCCTTGTATTGTCATTTCTTGTATATTTTGTATGTTAAATGTTTTGTAATTTTTAAGACTGCAGTGCTTTTTTTCTGAAATTATTCAAAGGGAATGATACCTTGCATCATACTGTAGGCTCTAACGTAGTGTATCTCAATAAAACTGAAAACTCACTCATGGCTTTGCATTGCTGTTTTCCTGAAAGCAGATTTTGTTTCACCCTTTCTTGGTCTTTACAACACAATTTCTTCATCCTGATTTTGTTGAATTATTTGCATGTTTTACTTTAGTCATTAAAATACCCGAATTTGCACATAACTGGCATCATTTTTAAACATTAAATTGGATTTTATGGTCAGTTATTCTGTACTTGGGTCGCTTTTTTACTCAAGTAATTTCCTCATTACTCATTTGCTCGAGTAAAAATGCTAAAGTAGTGTTGTTCTTTTGGGTTCTTCTCTACCCGCATCAGCTCAAAACCAACTAATGCAAATCTGATTTACAACTTTTTAATTCTTGCTCGACAGAAAAAACTTGCCTGAACAAAATTTATAGATTTCCTCACACTGAAAACTTTCTCAGAAAAGTGGAATATTGCCTGACACCAAAACAAGTTTATAACACAGAAATATTTTATCATCATGGGAAAGATGATAAAATATTTATCGTCTTGGCAGTTGTCCAGCAGAGTCGTTTCGACACGTTCTACAAGTAGTCAAAGTGTCATTGCTAGAAGCTGGTTGCTCAGAGTGCGTAATCCCAGCGAATTAATGTAAAGTTGAGTGGAGGGAGAAAATGTAGGTATAACTGCACAAACACCAATATGTCAGAAAAGGAAGAAAAAACAAGCTGACAAACACAATGAGAGGACATAACTTTCACATTCCTTGTCCTAAATTGTTCCTGAGACAGATTCTTCCAGGTAAGAATGAGAAGCATCCTTACCTGGATTAAAAAAATAAAAGCATTTTAAGTACTTTTTTTCAGATTAAATCTAATTTTTGAAATCAAGGTCCTAGGATGCGAGTGGTGAGTTGCGCTCACTGATTTCTCAAACCCAAAGTCAGCGCCTGGACAGCCATATACCTGTAAAGTTTACAACGCTTCCTTTTGCTGACGAGCTTTATGAAGATGCTGAAATCATTTTCCAGCAGGACTTTGAATAGTTCAGTGTCCCCAATACAGTAAACGACTGACGCATGTTTATTTGTTGATATTTTTTATTGTTTACATTTTATACATAGACCTAAATTCATGCATCCTTACGTCACAACAAAACAAATTTTTCATCTGCCACCAGAGGCTCCTATGCCTCCTGTGGGCCAGTATTGCACTCTGGGTAATATATGCTTGGTAAAGAGAAAAAAAAAAACTAAGACAATTCAGTTGGCCTCTCACAGGAAGGAAGAAAAAAAAAAACAACAGGCTCCTGCAGTTTTACACAGTTCTGTCATTGTTCACAGGAACCAAATCATGGTGCAGACTGGCTGTTTTAGTCTGAAAACAAAAACCAAAGCAGCAGCTGCTATGGGTCAATCAATATGTAAGACTACAGGGGGAAAAAAACTAAGTCATTTTGACATTTAATAAAGTTTCAGCTTTTGTAAATAAGTATCAGTGAAACTAGAAATAATTTACTGTCAAACTGTTAAAGATGTAGCATCTCTGCGAGTGGAGCAACCCGAAAACATCTGTAGTGCTTAGAAAATACTTAAAGGTGGAGACATGCTGGTGGTCACAAAATAAATGCTTTAAAAAAAAAAAAAAAAAGTCACAGGTCAATTCATACACTGACACAGATGTGCCACACAGTAGTATAAACTAATATTCCCTGAAGCTTAAAGTCACTAGCTACAATTTAAATCATGACAGTTTTAGCATGCTGATTTACCTTGTTTCAGAAGTATAAAGTAGTCCGTATGGCTTAGACGTTTTCATCATCATCATAACTAAGCTGCTGGAGAATATTTAGCCTCCACACATTTCTTTTTGCAGCCAACAAAAATGTTCATAAACACAAAACTCTAAATCTGAAAGTGGTTAAAGCGTTGCAGTTCAGAAATATAAAGACAAACGTGTTTAAATGTATATACAGCCTCAAGCATTTCAGGAGACGGGTCTGTACAGTTTCAAAGAGAATACATTTATCTCCAAGTTTGGCTTTGCAGAGTGGCTGCCTGCTTGGTCCAGGCTTCACGCCATTCCTTCCCCACCAGCAGGAGCAAAGTCACAAAGTCCAGCGTCGGGCTGCTTCGACTGTGGAAGGCCCGGCTCCAGCAGCAGCAGCAGCAGCTTCAGGAGTGTGAGGGCCGGCGGAGAGGTGTGTGATCAAAATACAGATCGTGCAGAGAGAGGGAAGAGTTCGGCAGGTTCTCTGTAAAGAGTTTGGAGGCGTTTCTATTGGAAAGGGGAGGAAAGATGGAGAGCTGGTGGTCAGTTACAGAAAACCAAGTGGATCTGCTGGCCGTAGAAAGGGTGGCCTGAGCGCTCGGCTACGGCGCGCCGGGCGGTGTCCTCGTTGGGGAAGGTGATCAAGGCCTCGCCGCTGCACTGACCGCTGAAGTTATACAAGATAAGCACGGCGTCTGCTTGGAGCTGCAGGGGGAGAGAAAGAAAGAAAGAAAAAAAAAAGATTCAGTGAGTTTCTTCAGTGTCACGCAAGTGAAGGGAAAACCACCAGAGGGCGCCCACAGTGAAGCTAAGGAGGAATCACGTTTGATGGGCCCATCAAACCAGTCCAGTTACAAAAGCAGAAAGATTAAAGAGCAGAGGATGAAAACAGAGGACATGCTGTTCTCACACACCTGAAACCAACGAGGCCGGCAGAGATGACGCACACAAAAAGCAGCTGTTAGTTCACATGCACTGTCTGTCACCGAGATCAAATTCAAACACAACAAACGTACACAACAGGTAATTTAATAAAACGTTTAAAAAATAAAATAAAAATAAAGCAGTAAAATCCAAGAGGATGGGGAGTAAAAGGGAAGCATCAGACAATCAACACAAATAGCCAACAGGCTCGAGTGAAATATCGTGTTTTTTTTTCACTTCTTTGAACTGAAATCTAATGTTTTAACTTAATAAAACACTGAAACTTCTGTCAATATGTGAAGCTAAAAGACGGCAGGACCCCAATTCAATTAAAAATAATGTGTCGACTTCAAATCCGTACTTCACGTCTGATAAACCTTTCAAACATTTAGCAACTTACTAAATCAGGTGGTTGAATCCATCTGTGATCGAAGCTTAAAGAATTCAACCATCACTGCAGACAGAAAACACCTGAACATGTCCACTATTTTTGCGACGCAGCTGTGACTAAGGGGATGTGGGTATAAAAAAATGACAAAGTGAGAATAAAATAGCTAGAAAATGGAATTGATATTTTTCATTTAGAAACATGGCAGGAATTGAGAAAGTGGTTCAAACCAGGACTGAGGCTCCTTACTGGCCGGTAATGATTTGATTAATAGAGATGTGTTAGTAAAAAAGGAGGAAGTTAAAATGAAATGACTAATTGTTAACTAAGAAATTCTGAGGTTTGATCATTGAAACCAAGTCGGTGTTCATGCAAATCAGGCGAAGAGCTAAGGATGAAAATGGAATTAACACATTTATTAACGGGGCACAGAGCAGAGCTTCTAGGCATTTAGAAAGCATGCAGAACTGCAGATCACTGAACAGGTTAGATGTATAAAGGGACTTGCAAAAGTATTCAGAACCTCATTTAGTTTTACATTTTGTCACTTCAGTCACAAACTTCAATGTATTTTTTAGATAATTTTTTTATAACCATACCCTAAGGCGTGTATAATTGTGATATCTAAAATTTAACACCCACTTTGCTTTGCAAAAACATCTTTTCAAAAGGTCTGGAATATGAACCGACAAACTTTCCTCTTCCTGCTAAAGAAAACCAACCTCTGAGCATGATGAGCGAACTAAAGGTCGGCTCTGAACAGCCGTATGCAGAGAAGAAACAATAAACCCGATAAATCCAACGCCTTCAAACAAAACTGACCCTGATCTGGTATTGAATTTATATTGCAGCTAAATACTATTCCAGTCACTTCTTCAAATGTTTTACAAACTTTATGATCTTCTAAGGCAACTGTAGGCAATTGCACTATAAAAGAAATGATAAAAATCAAAAGGTAAGACGATTCATAGTTTCACTCGTGGACGTTTTACTTCCGTGCCACGTTACAAGCAAACGCTGCTTTGTGTCAATTTATCTCATTAAATGTACATAAGAAAAACATTAAAGTTTGTGGCTCGAACTTGATTTCCAGGTGTATGAACACTTTTGCAAAGTTCTGCAGATTAAATGGTGATTAGTGGTCATGCGCCAGGATTGTCTGAGCGGAGGAAGCACCCCATCTCCGTCTGCCTCGCTGCTCCTCTTACCTTGGGGTGAGCCCTAAAGGCAGAGCCATTCTTTGGGCTGAATCAGACTCCTGGCCTGTTCGTTCATCTGAACCAAGCCGCTGTACTCGTCAGGGCCGTACTACAGATACAGTACAACGATGAACACACGGTCAGGCTGGAGGGGCCTCAATATTGGGTTAGACATCACAAAGCACATTTTTACACTCGCACAAAAAAAAGATACAGAAAGGTGACATTTAAAACCAGATAAGAGTGCTGAAAGTCTGAGGATCTGTACAAGGAGACAGTTTTCTTTCTCAGGACCTGTGTGTGAGAAATAACAATGGAGCCAGAAAACACACACATCACCTAGAGAATCTAGAAAACAATTAATTCATTAAACGGTGACAATCGGCTTTAAAAAAACAAAAAACAAAACACAAACACACACAAAGCATACCTACATTTCTCCAAATGCAACTTAAAATTGCTTCCTTGTTGGTGTGAATGAACGAAAGAAAGACCAGCAGCAGAGCCAAGATATCTGCCCCAATAAAAAAACAAAAAAAACAAAACAGCAGCACCAGAACCCGCCCCCCTGCCTCAAACCCACCGCTTTCCTACGTGAAGACACCTGTCATGATTCATACCTGCATCAGCGGACTCCACCTAATTCAGGCTGGCAGCAATAAGTATTGCAGCAAAGAGGAGCGGGAGAGCACAAGTGAACACATGGAACTTAATTAAACAGTGCAGTTTGCAAAACGCCACTGCATGTTGTTGCAAAGTGCGTGAAAAGTTCAGCATTTGGGGAAATAAAACTAAAAATCACTTCTTTTTTTTTGTGGTGCAGCAGAACTAGGATGCAAAATAAATCGTCAACCAAATAAACTAATCAGTCATCTTTTTTTCTTTTTTTTTTTCCAGGTTCTAAAACTGCAGGATTCTGATTTAAAATAAAAATTGCTGAGCATGAAACTTAAAACAAGGTTTTTCTGTTTATGCCTTTGTTCTCACCTGATATCCCTGGAAGAAGCTGAGGATGTCTTTGACTCCGGTGTTGTACGGCAGACCCTGCATCCTGACCAGGGCGCCCGGCTGCGGCAGGACGGAGGAGGCGGCGGCCGCCGCCGGGTGGGCCGGAGCCGCCACCGCAGCCGCCATGGCGCCCGGTGGAGCCGCAAAGTAGCCGACAGTGGAGGGAGAAACCGGGGGGCTGGAGGGAGAACAGAGGCGTCAGATAAACGAGGTGTTTCTTATTTCATGCGCTTCATTTACATATGCTTTGTTTTTTTTGTTTGTTTTGTTTTGTTTTTTTTTACCTGGGGTAGTAAGCAGTGTAGTTCATGTTCATGTTCATGTAGAGATGCGGCTGAGGGGGGTAGTAGGCCAGAGCGTGAGCAGGGCTGTGCACGGCAGTCTGAGGGCCACGGGGGGCCGCCAGCAGGGGGGGCTGGTACAGGGCCGCTTCAGAGAGGATGGCAGGCGAAGTGGGGAAGGCAGCATATGCTGTAGGAGGGGACAGACCTACAGGAGGACAGACATGGACAGGACAGCTTAGAGACAACCCCGCAGAGCAGCATGCAGAACATGGATCAGTTTGTGAAAACGCTGCTTCACCAGAGACAGAGTCAGGAGAGTCTCTCCTTAGATGGGGAGAGAAAAGCTTCGGTTATGTTTTCCAAAGTCCTCGTGAAATTAGAGTAACTATTTGCATTTGGGATATAAAGACTTTCTGAGAAACTGAGTTTTCGTTATCGGTAAACCTTATTCTTCAAATTTAACATCAATTATTCATATTGCTCCGAGTCGGATTTAAAGTGACCTTACTGGTATTTAAAAGTCAAAGTATTTCTGTTCTTCGTTTGTCTTTACTAGAGCAGAATGCTTGTTAAGCATGCAGACAATCCTCTTTACATCGAGTTAGGTGGAACCACACCCACGTTTCACCACTTTACCGACGGTTTGAGATTTCAAAAAGAGAACTCTGCCGCTGCCCTTCATCTTTATGCATCTTTTTGTCCAAAGAGATGTTTGAAAAGATCTGAAACATGAGGACAGCACCAAGATTAACAACTAGGACATCTAGCTTAGAGTTTGAATTCCTTGTTGTTCCTGCTTCAAAAACAGATTTTGTTTTTCACCGTCTCTTAGTGCAGAGACATTTCTAATGAAGACCAGGACTATAAAAAAAAGGAAGTTCAACAAGTTGCAGTAAGTTTCAAAATCTTTGACACTGTATGTCAATGGTAATTTCACAAACATTTGTTTTGCTTCAGAGACATTTGTTCCGTATTCACTATAAATACGACGAATGCTGGAACTTCACATCCGTGTAGAACTGTATTTACAACACTAACAGCGTCCTTTAAGCTCTTATACTTGCAACATAAACAGAGAAGTGAAGGTATTGACACATTTACATAAAAACAGCCTCCATTTGCTTGAGGCTGTGGGCAGGTCACTGACCCTGTGAAGGCCGAAGCGATTCTAGGTATGCCAAGATAAAATCTACTTTAAAAGAAAAATGACTTGAATTCCAATTGTAAGTAATAATATATAAAATTCAGAAGAGCTAAACCTCTTTTAAACAGCTTTAAATTGTAGCTTATTATCAAGAAACATGCAAAAGAAAATTTGTCATTTTGGTTTCCAATCTAATCTCTTACGGTAAAGGCAGATATGAGTCACAACCGAGCAAAGTACAGTTAGCTGCTTTCTGCTTCATCAAAATCACATTATTGTTGAAGTAGTAAACAAGTTTCTACCAGCAGGCTGTAGTGATGTGATGCACTCTTTTATATTTGTCTGCAAAACACTATCAAAACAGTCAAACTCCAGGAACACGACTCATAACACACAAGTGTGAGGTCACGTCAACTTAGGATTTTTATGTTTTTTTATCTGAATTACTGAGGAATTCGAGATCTTCATCGCTCCCATAAATAAAAGCTGTAAGAAACACCAGTCTGTGTCGTATTAATCCTTATAATGTGTTTAATTTGTGAGCCGAGTTACTGAAATACATGAGCTTTTCATCAATATTCTCATTTATTGAATATGACTATAGTTGATGAGGACAGCCAGAGCTCTCAAACTTTTAGCTGCCTCTTTCATCCAGGCAGGGAGTAGGAAATGACAGAAGTGAAAACAAATAGTAACATCTGAAATTGTGTTTTCCACAATTGGAGACACGTTAAGTCATGAAAGATCCTTTCTGAAAAGGTAAACATGCAAAACGTTTCACTTTAAACCTTCATTTGACAGAGAGATTGTTACTTTTTAAAGCAAACTTTAATGTTGTTTGAATCTAATACAACTTGGTGCATATTTTGAATTAATGACTTTATTTTCTAACTCAATGAGAATTAATAAGGAATCAAATCAATATGTGAGCGATAATTGAAACGGAATAGGTGAATGCTTATCAATTCCTTTCCCTGTGAATTACAGATAATCAATAAAATACTGCAATTCGCAAAGGGGGGACAAAAAAAAAGATGTTTGATTGTAAAACAAAGTTGGGGAGGAACTCACAGGGAAGTTTGCAGGGTGGAGGAGAGAGGCCGCTGCGGTTCAGCGTTCCTCCCATCAGAACAATGCTCATCTCCTCTGTGGAGCACTGGAAGACCTCAACATATCGGTCCTTCATTGTCTTTTTGTGGCACTTCTGGGCCACCAAGAACGCTTTGTCAGGCGACTTCATTTGGATGAAGGCGTCGCCAGAAGGTCGGCTCTGTAAAGGAGAAAATCACCAAAACCGTCAGAACACAGAAGGCAGAGAGATAAACCAGATTTTATTTTTTTAAAAAGCACTTGACTGTGATACCACAGCTTTAAAAGTTTTTCATGTGCGTCACAGAACTCTGACCTGCTGGTTAAGGACCATGTGGACTCCATGAGTCTTGATGTCAACCGTATGTTCGCCCATGAACTCCAGGATGTCCTCGATGCCGGCGGTGTACGGCAGCCCGCGGAGCCGCACGCAGTCGCGCGTGCTGCTGGCCGTCGGCAGGAAGGGAGGCGTGGAGAGGACTGGAAGCGGTACGATGGGTGATGGAGGCAGCGTGGAGATCAGCGGTGTGGACATGTAACGATTCAGAACCTGACAAACACAAGATCATTCAAAAATAACCCGTCCGTGAGAAGAAAATAAAGCCTTAACTCAGTGGTTCCCAAACTTTTTCTCCTGGGCCCCCCCAGTGGTTTCCACACCATTTCTGGGCCCCCCCTATGGCTTACAAATAGCTGTCTGGTTGAACGATGTGTGTGAGCGAAGGGGGTAGGGGGTGGATTCTTAGAGACTCCCTGTCATACTCAGCCCCAGCTCCAGACGAAGAGGGGGTGGAGGGGGGGATAAACTTTTTGGGGGGCAAAATGAATCGTAGCTGAACAGACAACACCAGTAGCCTACAGGCTACTTGTTAACAAGCTTAAGGTGCTGTATTGATATTAGCTAGTCATCTTTTAGCTAACTTTACCTGCATCCAACAGCTTTACTCAACTCAGTCGGTTAGTTTGTGAACTTTTCACAGTTTTTTCACAGTGTAGCTCTGCAGAGCTATGCAGGTGTGTGATTCTAACACACACCTGCGTAGCTCTGCAGAGCAGCAGCAGGTCTCCTTCACAGGTGGAAACCCAGCGCGAGGGTCGTAGCGTTCATGTTGCGTTTAAAGGCGGCTCGGAAAAACAGGTTACGACATGTTAACAACAGATTAAACAGTTTTAACTGCTGATAAAAGTGACAGAGGACACAGATATGGGAAGTGTGGAAGCCTCTACTGTATCAAATTGACAGAGGAATAACAGAGAGTTGGCCATTCTAAGGTAAAAACCCAGCGCATACAGCGTTCATGTTTTTTTTCATCCAGACGGCTTCCTGCGCTCCCCCTGCAATAGCACGGCGCCCTCACTAGGGGGCGCGCTCCACAGTTTGGGAACCTCTGCCTTAACTACAGATTTAAGCCAGACAAACACTCCAATTAATGAGATTAAAAAGGCAACACTTTTTTTTTTAAAGCACAAGAAATTAGCATGTTTTGGGATGTTTTGTCACTTCTCCCTGTTCCCATGACATCAACTGAGGAAGCAGCTGCTGAACACTGGTTTCACATAGACTCCACCCAGCTGAAGCCATGGACAACGAGCATGTTTGAATATAAAAACAGAAGAAAACCTGAAAGTTTCACTTCATGATTGTCCCATTATAGCAAGGCTAAGGCTACTTTCTGCAGCTACGCAGTAAAATACTATTATTAGAAACCAAGTTAACCGAACACAGTTCTTCCATTTGAAGGGCAGCCTAATCTACAATGTGGCCACCAACAGCAGCCAGATTGAACCTCAAACAAATTTATAGTCTTCTGAAAGAACCTCAAAAATATCCTTGATGGTGAGTCTTTTATTTAAACACTTTTAGGAGGCTCTCTACCTCCCATTAACTTAAGATCCTCTTCTTGCCTTTACACAGGAGGACTGACTGTACAAAATAAAAGATACAGAAAAACATGGATTTTTGCATCCATTTGCATTTGCTGGTGTTTCAAGGGATGAGTCTCCAGAACATTCAGTATTGCTAAGACATGTGACAACTATGATTTCTTGAATTGTTTTTCTCCCAAGAGGCCAACATCCCAGGATTTTTTTTGTCTACTATTTCTGGAGTGTATTTACACAGCGGGCTCTAAAACCAGTCTGTTTACATGGAGTAAACCCCCTTGTGCTGAGTGGCAGATCTTCCTTCTGTGTTGATCTAGGAACAGATTTCCTCCCTCCATAACAGCAGAATGTGAATGAAGTCCCTGCCATCCCACCACGATGCTCCACTTTTAGTTCAGAATCAAACAAGGCAACATTCCAAGTGTGCTGATGATGAGGAAATAGTATAGCATGGCGTAAAGCTCAAAAAAGTTGATTTTTACATGACACTGCCTATTTGAGAGTGTACATTTCACAAACCCACACACCCACACACACACACAAAAAAAAATACCTGTTGCACCTCGGCTGCAGTGCTCCGAAACAACTCGATATACCGCTTCCCCAGAATCTGTTTGTGCTTCTTCAGAGCGTTCTGAGCATATTCCTCGCAGGAGAAAAGCACGAAGGCATCACCAGTGGGCCGTCCGTCGGGGTACTTGACAAAGAGGAGCCCCTCTGCGCCGTCCGTGACGGGACTCTCAGGACCGAGGAAGGACAGCACCTCCTGTGTCGTCGCCGTGAACGGCAGCCCGCGCATTCGTATGATCACCTGGTTCTCTTTAGACAGGAACTGGGCCACCTCATTGGACGTCCCTAAAGTAACAGAGAAGATACATGAATTATAGTGCAGATACTTATTAAAAATGTACCTTTTTATGTTAATGTTGCCAATTTGCTTTGACAGGCACAACATTTTTAGCGACCTGCTAGGATTCAACTTATCTTTTACAGCAAAATGTATATGCCGTTTTTTTGGGTTTTTTTTTTTTATGAACTCCAATATAAATGTAGTATCAAGGACAAATATAATACCCCAACATGTTTGTCATAAATATACATAATTAAATAAATGTTTAAATTAAGAAAAACAACAAAAAGTTGCTAATTAGGTTTTGTATGCCATTGTTTCTCTTGTTTATTCTAATCTATGTTTAGCTTTTATAATTTTTTTAGGTTTTTTGATCTCTACAAGTTAACAGAAATTTCATTTAACTTTATTATGTACTTTAAAAGCACTATAAAAACAACTTTTACGATGGTTATAATTATTGTAGATCTTTACTGCCTACAAAGTATATTTTTCCTTTAACCAACAACAAAAAATCCCCATTCTTAACAACAAGGGGCAACCTGAGATTCCACTGAGAGTAACAAACAAATTAACAACAACAGACATAAGCCTCTTGCTGCACGGACCCATTCAGCACACACTGGTACCACAATGAAACTGTTGTAAATCGGCACCAATTCACTCAAATACACAGATTTTTCACTTAACAATTCACGAAAAGTTCATTTTATTCCCATTTTTTTAAACATAATGTTCATTTATATACTTTCAGTGGCGTTGTGAACTCTGCAGCAAAATTAAATGTCACCATCTAGTGCAACAGCAAACCAGTGGTTAAGATGTAAAGTGGTGTTTAGTTACAAGGAAACTGGCAGCTGTCCATAAAAGCGTGCAGCAAGCTGAACCACTTCAGATCCATCACACTGCTTTATTCACTGACCCTCATCAGTGGGTACATTTGGGTGGCAATTTATTTTCTTTAAATCATGTTCCTCTTTACTTTGATTCGGTGGAAAAAAATTTATTTTAGGCAAAAATAAAAAAATAAACTGACCACTCAACCAAAGATTACAAAGTTTAAACTTTTGACAAATGTAAGGTTTGTGTATCAAAAGAAAATAAACCCATGTTGTAAGTCGCACTACCAGCTGGAGTATTGTTAAACAAGATCTACGCAACAAGAATTAAACTTTAAATTATCACTTAGTAGCACAAAAGGCTTGCACACTCTGATGCGACAAACCTATGATTCAACTTAAAGGTATTTCAGAAATCCTCTAACCAATAACATAAATTATTTACTTTTCAAATTCTGAAAAAAAAGTTAGGAAATATTAAGGACCACATGCTGTTCTTTCATGTTTACAGGTTTCACTCAGCTTAAAAAAAAGGTATCCATGTTGTCTGATTTATTTGCTTAAAGTCTTGAGTGCTTTTGATCTGTATTGATCCTTACTCATCCGTATAAAGTCCAGGTCCTGACAAGCAGCCACTGTAAGCTATCTGCTGCTGAGAGCTAGTGTGCCTGTTATCTCTGTCGTGTATAATCGTTGGCTGCTGTTCAATGGTCAAGAGGCCCCAGGTTCTGCTTTTGTCTTTTCACACCCCGTTTGCAACAACAGAGAGTCTGTCCTTTCACCGTACAGCCGCCCTCTCTGCCTCTCGGGAGTCAAACTAGAGGCTGAATAGGTGAGCCGCTCAGAGCCCAGAATGACATTTCTCTGCAACTGGCCTCAGAGGGGTTGGTGATAGTGGGTATGGGGGTGCACCGCTCACAAAGTGCCTTTTATTAGATGGAGAGCGGCTGCCGGAGAATCACTGGATTGAAGCAAAAAAACAGGTAATCGGAGACGGAGCTCATACGCGCTAAAGAGCTGCAACTTTACACACACGTGTGCTTGGGGGGCTGAGGATAGGAAAGTATGAGAAACCACAAAATAAACTCTTATATAAACAAAACAAGTTTGACCAAATTTTTATAAAAATATGTGAAATGAGATGAAAGGAATTTAAAAAAAAAAAATCTGAAATCTGACCTCCAGCAATCTTGAGAAATTCCTCTCCCGTCGCTTTGTAGACCTGAACAATTTTAAAAAAAGAAAAGAAAAAAACAATACATCCATAAACTGCAAGTGCCAAGTCACATGACTGATAAATAACAATAAAACAACTGCTGGGGTATTTGAACTTATTCAGGGTTTTCACTGAATCGGTGTATTTTTGATTTACAGATTCAAACCGAAAGTTCCCACACTGAAGATACGAGATCGATACTCAGTTGAATAGCTATTAAACAAGTAACTGGCAACTAAAACCTAAAGAAGCATAAGTTAGCAGGACTAACTTCAATGTATCTGCTGCCCATGTGATGTTTGTGGCGCTCCAGAGCCAGGTCTCTGTGCTCTGCGTTGATGAAGCGAACCAAGGCTTCCCCGTTCCTCCGGCCCTGAGCGTTCAGACAGAGGGCCACGCCGCCCCTGACACACACAAAACTGATATCTCAACAAACACAGCTACACAACAAAAACCAAAAGGATCCTAAGCTTTCATTTTTTTTGCAGAGGATGGTACTTCAACATCTTTGTCATCATTGG
>NW_006800041.1:14965-70502 GCF_000485575.1 Poecilia formosa
TTTTTTTTTTTTTTTGACAATTCATAGAGGGTTTCTAGTTGGTCCTCAGAAATGGAGCTTTCTGCCACTAAAACTATTCTCCTCTCAAATGTGCCTTCGATTTCCTAATGCACCATGTTTTCAAATGACAGCCGACTTGGGCTTCGATGGAAAATGTTCTGACAAAAATTGTGAAAGTATTTTATATATAAAGTGGTCTGTATGTTGTATTTATGTAATGTCCTCATTTGTAAAGAACAACGTAAAATCCTAGAATCCAGACAGCAAAATCTGGACATTTTGGGGTCTTCCAAACCTTTTCTGCTTGAAACAATCGACGTCTGCTGTCTACAATCAGAGTTCTCTTAAATTGTTTCCAGAATGCTCATTGATTTGTTCCTGTATATTTTTTTTTCTCCCCCCGACTCGCGCAAATGTGCAATGGCTGCACTGCAGCAATAAGTCATCCTCCAGGAAAGAGCAGACTGACTGATCCAGATGCTGGTTTGATGATTTCCACTGACTTTTATTTTTTATTTTTTTGCCTTAAGATTGACGGTGGTTTGAAGTCAGTTTCCAGGTGAAAATGATTCTGCTATGCATTGATATTCTGCTTAATGCCTTTAAAAATAATTTAAAAAAAAAAAAAAAAAATTTTTACCTCGATGCCTCTAGAAGTAGATTGTAGACTCTGTAGACTCAGATGCTTGAATGGAGGACACAGCGTAAGCATCTTAATTCAGTTGTGTTTGAGGATGGATGCTTGAACCAAATTTCTTGTATATATGACAACTTTTCAACAACAAAAGCACACACGTTTAGGCTATGCACACTATAACAGCAGCAATGTGAAGTAAAATGCTTTTGGACTTCACATAGAAAAACAGAAACTCTCAGAAGAAGAGAATATCATCATGTTGCGTGAACTATGTAGGATGCCTTAACTCCTGTTTGTGAACCGGTTGGTCTGAATTCCCCCTCTCCCCCCCTTCTCCAAAATGACTGAGACTGATCAATAACAGTTATCAATGTTGTACATTTCAGGTTCACAGGGTCAACCAAACGGGTTGGGTGGGAGAACAGAGAGAAATGTTTGCATTAAAGTCAATTCTGCAGCTTGTGAGACCACAACACACACAAACAACGAAACAAAACCAGCATCGACAATAAACTCTGAACTCCGGCTGCTGTCCTTTTCTGCCACAACCAAAGATCGAACAATTTGTTCCTATTTTAGACGATAAGGCTGCAAAGACTGTACAACTCTATTTTTGATACTTTCAAATGGATATGGATGTCATTCCTAAGAGGTTAAGGACATTAATAGGTGTCTGTTGAAACTATATATATATAAATATATGAAGATATATTGATATATATATATATAAAACTTTGTAAAATAAAAGGGAAATACAGGTTTTAGCTGATGTTTACCAAGCCTTGTATTGTCATTTCTTGTATATTTTGTATGTTAAATGTTTTGTAATTTTTAAGACTGCAGTGCTTTTTTTCTGAAATTATTCAAAGGGAATGATACCTTGCATCATACTGTAGGCTCTAACGTAGTGTATCTCAATAAAACTGAAAACTCACTCATGGCTTTGCATTGCTGTTTTCCTGAAAGCAGATTTTGTTTCACCCTTTTTCTTTACAACACAATTTCTTCATCCTGATTTTGTTGAATTATTTGCATGTTTTACTTTAGTCATTAAAATGCCCAAATTTGCACATAACTGGCATCATTTTTAAACATTAAATCAGATTTTATGGTCAGTTATTCTGTACTTGGGTCGCTTTTTTACTCGAGTAATTTCTTCATTACTCATTTGCTCGAGTAAAAATGCTAAAGTAGTGTTGTTCTTTTGGGTTCTTCTCTACCCGCATCAGCTCAAAACCAACTAATGCAAATCTGATTTACAACTTTTTAATTCTTGCTCGACAGAAAAAACTTGCCTGAACAAAATTTATAGATTTCCTCACACTGAAAACTTTCTCAGAAAAGTGGAATATTGCCCAACACCAAAACAAGTTTATAACACAGAAATATTTTATCATCATGGGAAAGATGATAAAATATTTATCGTCTTGGCAGTTGTCCAGCAGAGTCGTTTCGACACGTTCTACAAGTAGTCAAAGTGTCATTGCTAGAAGCTGGTTGCTCAGAGTGCGTAATCCCAGCGAATTAATGTAAAGTTGAGTGGAGGGAGAAAATGTAGGTATAACTGCACAAACACCAATATGTCAGAAAAGGAAGAAAAAACAAGCTGACAAACACAATGAGAGGACATAACTTTCACATTCCTTGTCCTAAATTGTTCCTGAGACAGATTCTTCCAGGTAAGAATGAGAAGCATCCTTACCTGGATTAAAAAAATAAAAGCATTTTAAGTACTTTTTTTCAGATTAAATCTAATTTTTGAAATCAAGGTCCTAGGATGCGAGTGGTGAGTTGCGCTCACTGATTTCTCAAACCCAAAGTCAGCGCCTGGACAGCCATATACCTGTAAAGTTTACAACGCTTCCTTTTGCTGACGAGCTTTATGAAGATGCTGAAATCATTTTCCAGCAGGACTTTGAATAGTTCAGTGTCCCCAATACAGTAAACGACTGACGCATGTTTATTTGTTGATATTTTTTATTGTTTACATTTTATACATAGACCTAAATTCATGCATCCTTGCGTCACAACAAAACAAATTTTTCATCTGCCACCAGAGGCTCCTATGCCTCCTGTGGGCCAGTATTGCACTCTGGGTAATATATGCTTGGTAAAGAGAAAAAAAAACTAAGACAATTCAGTTGGCCTCTCACAGGAAGGAAGAAAAGAAAAAAAAAAAAAAAAAAACCAGGCTCCTGCAGTTTTACACAGCTCTGTCATTGTTCACAGGAACTAAATCATGGTGCAGACTGGCTGTTTTAGTCTGAAAACAAAAACCAAAGCAGCAGCTGCTATGGGTCAATCAATATGTAAGACTACAGGGGGAAAAAAACTAAGTCATTTTGACATTTAATAAAGTTTCAGCTTTTGTAAATAAGTATCAGTGAAACTAGAAATAATTTACTGTCAAACTGTTAAAGATGTAGCATCTCTGCGAGTGGAGCAACCCGAAAACATCTGTAGTGCTTAGAAAATACTTAAAGGTGGAGACATGCTGGTGGTCACAAAATAAATGCTTTAAAAAAAAAAAAAAAAAGTCACAGGTCAATTCATACACTGACACAGATGTGCCACACAGTAGTATAAACTAATATTCCCTGAAGCTTAAAGTCACTAGCTACAATTTAAATCATGACAGTTTTAGCATGCTGATTGACTTTGATTCAGAAGTATAAAGTAGTCCGTATGGCTTAGACGTTTTCATCATCATCATAACTAAGCTGCTGGAGAATATTTAGCCTCCACACATTTCTTTTTGCAGCCAACAAAAATGTTCATAAACACAAAACTCTAAATCTGAAAGTGGTTAAAGCGTTACAGTTCAGAAAAATAAAGACAAACGTGTTTAAATGTATATACAGCCTCAAGCATTTCAGGAGACGGGTCTGTACAGTTTCAAAGAGAATACATTTATCTCCAAGTTTGGCTTTGCAGAGTGGCTGCCTGCTTGGTCCAGGCTTCACGCCATTCCTTCCCCACCAGCAGGAGCAAAGTCACAAAGTCCAGCGTCGGGCTGCTTCGACTGTGGAAGGCCCGGCTCCAGCAGCAGCAGCAGCAGCTTCAGGAGTGTGAGGGCCGGCGGAGAGGTGTGTGGTCAAAATACAGATCGTACAGAGAGAGGGAAGAGTTCGGCAGGTTCTCTGTAAAGAGTTTGGAGGCGTTTCTATTGGAAAGGGGAGGAAAGATGGAGAGCTGGTGGTCAGTTACAGAAAACCAAGTGGATCTGCTGGCCGTAGAAAGGGTGGCCTGAGCGCTCGGCTACGGCGCGCCGGGCGGTGTCCTCGTTGGGGAAGGTGATCAAGGCCTCGCCGCTGCACTGACCGCTGAAGTTATACAAGATAAGCACGGCGTCTGGTTGGAGCTGCAGGAGGAGAGAAAGAAAGAAGAAAAAAAAAAGATTCAGTGAGTTTCTTCAGTGTCACGCAAGTGAAGGGAAAACCACCAGAGGGCGCCCACAGTGAAGCTAAGGAGGAATCACGTTTGATGGGCCCATCAAACCAGTCCAGTTACAAAAGCAGAAAGATTAAAGAGCAGAGGATGAAAACAGAGGACATGCCGTTCTCACACACCTGAAACCAACGAGGCCGGCAGAGATGACGCACACAAAAAGCAGCTGTTAGTTCACATGCACTGTCTGTCACCGAGATCAAATTCAAACACAACAAACGTACACAACAGGTAATTTAATAAAACGTTTAAAAAATAAAATAAAAATAAAGCAGTAAAATCCAAGAGGATGGGGAGTAAAAGGGAAGCATCAGACAATCAACACAAATAGCCAACATCCGTAAGAAAAGGCTCGAGTGAAATATCGTGTTTTTTTTTCACTTCTTTGAACTGAAATCTAATGTTTTAACTTAATAAAACACTGAAACTTCTGTCAATATGTGAAGCTAAAAGACGGCAGGACCCCAATTCAATTAAAAATAATGTGTCGACTTCAAATCCGTACTTCACGTCTGATAAACCTTTCAAACATTTAGCAACTTACTAAAGCAGGTGGTTGAATCCAGAAAACACCTGAACATGTCCACTATTTTTGTGACGCAGCTGTGACTAAGGGGATGTGGGTATAAAAAAATGACAAAGTGAGAATAAAATAGCTAGAAAATGGAATTGATATTTTTCATTTAGAAACATGGCAGGAATTGAGAAAGTGGTTCAAACCAGGACTGAGGCTCCTTACTGGCCGGTAATGATTTGATTAATAGAGATGTGTTAGTAAAAAAGGAGGAAGTTAAAATGAAATGACTAATTGTTAACTAAGAAATTCTGAGGTTTGATCATTGAAACCAAGTCGGTGTTCATGCAAATCAGGCGAAGAGCTAAGGATGAAAATGGAATTAACACATTTATTAACGGGGCACAGAGCAGAGCTTCTAGGCATTTAGAAAGCATGCAGAACTGCAGATCACTGAACAGGTTAGATGTATAAAGGGACTTGCAAAAGTATTCAGAACCTCATTTAGTTTTACATTTTGTCACTTCAGTCACAAACTTCAATGTATTTTTTAGATAATTTTTTTATAACCATACCCTAAGGCGTGTATAATTGTGATATCTAAAATTTAATACCCACTTTGCTTTGCAAAAATATTTTTTTCAAAAAGGTCTGGAATATGAACCGACAAACTTTCCTCTTCCTGCTAAAGAAAACCAACCTCTGAGCATGATGAGCGAACTAAAGGTCGGCTCTGAACAGCCGTATGCAGAGAAGAAACAATAAACCCGATAAATCCAACGCCTTCAAACAAAACTGACCCTGATCTGGTATTGAATTTATATTGCAGCTAAATACTATTCCAGTCACTTCTTCAAATGTTTTACAAACTTTATGATCTTCTAAGGCAACTGTAGGCAATTGCACTATAAAAGAAATGATAAAAATCAAAAGGTAAGACGATTCATAGTTTCACTCGTGGACGTTTTATTTCCGTGCCACGTTACAAGCAAACGCTGCTTTGTGTCAATTTATCTCATTAAATGTACATAAGAAAAACATTAAAGTTTGTGGCTCGAACTTGATTTCCAGGTGTATGAACACTTTTGCAAAGTTCTGCAGATTAAATGGTGATTAGTGGTCATGCGCCAGGATTGTCTGAGCGGAGGAAGCACCCCATCTCCGTCTGCCTCGCTGCTCCTCTTACCTTGGGGTGAGCCCTAAAGGCAGAGCCATTCTTTGGGCTGAATCAGACTCCTGGCCTGTTCGTTCATCTGAACCAAGCCGCTGTACTCGTCAGGGCCGTACTACAGATACAGTACAACGATGAACACACGGTCAGGCTGGAGGGGCCTCAATATTGGGTTAGACATCACAAAGCACATTTTTACACTCGCACAAAAAAAAGATACAGAAAGGTGACATTTAAAACCAGATAAGAGTGCTGAAAGTCTGAGGATCTCTACAAAGAGACAGTTTTCTTTCTCAGGACCTGTGTGTGAGAAATAACAATGGAGCCAGAAAACACACACATCACCTAGAGAATCTAGAAAACAATTAATTCATTAAACGGTGACAATCAGCTTTAAAAAAATAAAAAATAAAAAAATAAACACACACAAAGCATACCTACATTTCTCCAAATGCAACTTAAAATTGCTTCCTTGTTGGTGTGAATGAACGAAAGAAAGACCAGCAGCAGAGCCAAGATATCTGCCCCAATAACAAAAAAAAAAAAAACCAGCAGCACCAGAACCCGCCCCCCTGCCTCAAACCCACCGCTTTCCTACGTGAAGACACCTGTCATGATTCATACCTGCATCAGCGGACTCCACCTAATTCAGGCTGGCAGCAATAAGTATTGCAGCAAAGAGGAGCGGGAGAGCACAAGTGAACACATGGAACTTAATTAAACAGTGCAGTTTGCAAAACTCCACTGCATGTTGTTGCAAAGTGCGTGAAAAGTTCAGCATTTGGGGAAATAAAAATAAAAATCACTTTTTTTTTTTTTTTGTGGTGCAGCAGAACTAGGATGCAAAATAAATCGTCAACCAAATAAACTAATCAGTCATCTTTTTTTCTTTTTTTTTTTCCAGGTTCTAAAACTGCAGGATTCTGATTTAAAATAAAAATTGCTGAGCATGAAACTTAAAACAAGGTTTTTCTGTTTATGCCTTTGTTCTCACCTGATATCCCTGGAAGAAGCTGAGGATGTCTTTGACTCCGGTGTTGTACGGCAGACCCTGCATCCTGACCAGGGCGCCCGGCTGCGGCAGGATGGAGGAGGCGGCGGCCGCAGCCGGGTGGGCCGGAGCCGCAACCGGGTGGGCCTGTGCCGCCACCGCAGCCGCCATGGCGCCCGGTGGAGCCGCAAAGTAGCCGACAGTGGAGGGAGAAACCGGGGGGCTGGAGGGAGAACAGAGGCGTCAGATAAACGAGGTGTTTCTTATTTCATGCGCTTCATTTACATATGCTTTGTTTTTTTTGTTTGTTTTGTTTTGTTTTTTTTTACCTGGGGTAGTAAGCAGTGTAGTTCATGTTCATGTTCATGTAGAGATGCGGCTGAGGGGGGTAGTAGGCCAGAGCGTGAGCAGGGCTGTGCACGGCAGTCTGAGGGCCACGGGGGGCCGCCAGCAGGGGGGGCTGGTACAGGGCCGCTTCAGAGAGGATGGCAGGCGAAGTGGGGAAGGCAGCATATGCTGTAGGAGGGGACAGACCTACAGGAGGACAGACATGGACAGGACAGCTTAGAGACAACCCCGCAGAGCAGCATGCAGAACATGGATCAGTTTGTGAAAACGCTGCTTCACCAGAGACAGAGTCAGGAGAGTCTCTCCTTAGATGGGGAGAGAAAAGCTTCGGTTATGTTTTCCAAAGTCCTCGTGAAATTAGAGTAACTATTTGCATTTGGGATATAAAGACTTTCTGAGAAACTGAGTTTTCGTTATCGGTAAACCTTATTCTTCAAATTTAACATCAATTATTCATATTGCTCCGAGTCGGATTTAAAGTGACCTTACTGGTATTTAAAAGTCAAAGTATTTCGTTCTTCGTTTGTCTTTACTAGAGCAGAATGCTTGTTATGCATGCAGACAATCCTCTTTACATCGAGTTAGGTGGAACCACACCCACGTTTCACCACTTTACCGACGGTTTGAGATTTCAAAAAGAGAACTCTGCCGCTGCCCTTCATCTTTATGCATCTTTTTGTCCAAAGAGATGTTTGAAAAGATCTGAAACATGAGGACAGCACCAAGATTAACAACTAGGACATCTAGCTTAGAGTTTGAATTCCTTGTTGTTCCTGCTTCAAAAACAGATTTTGTTTTTCACCGTCTCTTAGTGCAGAGACATTTCTAATGACGACCATGACTATAAAAAAAGGAAGTTCAACAAGTTGCAGTAAGTTTCAAAATCTTTGACACTGTATGTCAATGGTAATTTCACAAACATTTGTTTTGCTTCAGAGACATTTGTTCCGTATTCACTATAAATACGACGAATGCTGGAACTTCACATCCGTGTAGAACTGTATTTACAACACTAACAGCGTCCTTTAAGCTCTTATACTTGCAACATAAACAGAGAAGTGAAGGTATTGACACATTTACATAAAAACAGCCTCCATTTGCTTGAGGCTGTGGGCAGGTCACTGACCCTGTGAAGGCCGAAGCGATTCTAGGTATGCCAAGATAAAATCTACTTTAAAAGAAAAATGACTTGAATTCCAATTGTAAGTAATAATATATAAAATTCAGAAGAGCTAAACCTCTTTTAAACAGCTTTAAATTGTAGCTTATTATCAAGAAACATGCAAAAGAAAATTTGCCGTTTTGGTTTCCAATCTAATCTCTTACGGTAAAGGCAGATATGAGTCACAACCGAGCAAAGTACAGTTAGCTGCTTTCTGCTTCATCAAAATCACATTATTGTTGAAGTAGTAAACAAGTTTCTACCAGCAGGCTGTAGTGATGTGATGCACTCTTTTATATTTGTCTGCAAAACACTATCAAAACAGTCAAACTCCAGGAACACGACTCATAACACACAAGTGTGAGGTCACGTCAACTTAGGATTTTTATGTTTTTTTATCTGAATTACTGAGGAATTCGAGATCTTCATCGCTCCCATAAATAAAAGCTGTAAGAAACACCAGTCTGTGTCGTATTAATCCTTATAATGTGTTTAATTTGTGAGCCGAGTTACTGAAATACATGAGCTTTTCATCAATATTCTCATTTATTGAATATGACTATAGTTGATGAGGACAGCCAGAGCTCTCAAACTTTTAGCTGCCTCTTTCATCCAGGCAGGGAGTAGGAAATGACAGAAGTGAAAACAAATAGTAACATCTGAAATTGTGTTTTCCACAATTGGAGACACGTTAAGTCATGAAAGATCCTTTCTGAAAAGGTAAACATGCAAAACGTTTCACTTTAAACCTTCATTTGACAGAGAGATTGTTACTTTTTAAAGCAAACTTTAATGTTGTTTGAATCTAATACAACTTGGTGCATATTTTGAATTAATGACTTTATTTTCTAACTCAATGAGAATTAATAAGGAATCAAATCAATATGTGAGCGATAATTGAAACGGAATAGGTGAATGCTTATCAATTCCTTTCCCTGTGAATTACAGATAATCAATAAAATACTGCAATTCGCAAAGGGGGGACAAAAAAAAAGATGTTTGATTGTAAAACAAAGTTGGGGAGGAACTCACAGGGAAGTTTGCAGGGTGGAGGAGAGAGGCCGCTGCGGTTCAGCGTTCCTCCCATCAGAACAATGCTCATCTCCTCTGTGGAGCACTGGAAGACCTCAACATATCGGTCCTTCATTGTCTTTTTGTGGCACTTCTGGGCCACCAAGAACGCCTTGTCAGGTGACTTCATTTGGATGAAGGCGTCGCCAGAAGGTCGGCTCTGTAAAGGAGAAAATCACCAAAACCGTCAGAACACAGAAGGCAGAGAGATAAACCAGATTTTATTTTTTTAAAAAGCACTTGACTGTGATACCACAGCTTTAAAAGTTTTTCATGTGCGTCACAGAACTCTGACCTGCTGGTTAAGGACCATGTGGACTCCATGAGTCTTTATGTCAACCGTATGGTCGCCCATGAACTCCAGGATGTCCTCGATGCCGGCGGTGTACGGCAGCCCGCGGAGCCGCACGCAGTCGCGCGTGCTGCTGGCCGTCGGCAGGAAGGGAGGCGTGGAGAGGACTGGAAGCGGTACGATGGGTGATGGAGGCAGCGTGGAGATCAGCGGTGTGGACATGTAACGATTCAGAACCTGACAAACACAAGATCATTCAAAAATAACCCGTCCGTGAGAAGAAAATAAAGCCTCAACTCAGTGGTTCCCAAACTTTTTCTCCTGGGCCCCCCCAGTGGTTTCCACACCATTTCTGGGCCCCCCCTATGGCTTACAAATAGCTGTCTGGTTGAACGATGTGTGTGAGCGAAGGGGGTAGGGGGTGGATTCTTAGAGACTCCCTGTCATACTCAGCCCCAGCTCCAGACGAAGAGGGGGTGGAGGGGGGGATAAACTTTTTGGGGGGCAAAATGAATCGTAGCTGAACAGACAACACCAGTAGCCTACAGGCTACTTGTTAACAAGCTTAAGGTGCTGTATTGATATTAGCTAGTCATCTTTTAGCTAACTTTACCTGCATCCAACAGCTTTACTCAACTGAGTCAGTTAGTTTGTGAACTTTTCACAGTTTTTTCACAGTATAGCTCTGCAGAGCAGCAGCAGGTCTCCTTTACTGCTGCACAGGTGGAAACCCAGCGTGAGGGTTGTAGCGTTCATGTTGCGTTTAAAGGCGGCTCGGAAAAACAGGTTACGACATGTTAACAACGGATTAAACAGTTTTAACTGCTGAGAAAAGTGACAGAGGACACAGATATGGGAAGTGTGGAAGCCTCTACTGTATCAAATTGACAGAGGAATAACAGAGAGTTGGCCATTCTAAGGTAAAAACCCAGCGCATACAGCGTTCATGTTTTTTTCATCCAGACGGCTTCCTGCGCTCCCCCTGCAATGGCACTGCGCCCCCACTAGTGGGCATGCTCCACAGTTTGGGAACCTCTGCCTTAACTACAGATTTAAGCCAGACAAACACTCCAATTAATGAGATTAAAAAGGCAACACTTTTTTTTTTAAAGCACAAGAAATTAGCATGTTTTGGGATGTTTTGTCACTTCTCCCTGTTCCCATGACATCAACTGAGGAAGCAGCTGCTGAACACTGGTTTCACATAGACTCCACGCAGCTGAAGCCAGGGACAACGAGCATGTTTGAATATAAAAACAGAAGAAAACCTGAAAGTTTCACTTCATGATTGTCCCATTATAGCAAGGCTAAGGCTACTTTCTGCAGCTACGCAGTAAAACACTATTATTAGAAGTTGCCATGTTCCAGAACATCTCCAGAACATTCAGTATTGCTAAGACATGTGACAACTATGGTTTCTTGAATGGTTTTTCTCCCAAGAGGCCAACATCCCAGGATTTTTTTTGTCTACTATTTCTGGAGTGTATTTACACAGCGGGCTCTAAAACCAGTCTGTTTACATGGAGTAAACCCCCTTGTGCTGAGTGGCAGATCTTCCTTCTGTGTTGATCTAGGAACAGATTTCCTCCCTCCATAACAGCAGAATGTGAATGAAATCCCTGCCATCCCACCACGATGCTCCACTTTTAGTTCAGAATCAAACAAAGCAACATTCCAAGTGTGCTGATGATGAAGAAATAACATTATAGCATGGCGTAAAGCTCAAAAAAGTTGATTTTTACATGACACTGCCCATTTGAGAGTGTACATTTCACAACCGCCCCCCCCCCCCCCCACACACACACACACAAAAAAAAATACCTGTTGCACCTCGGCTGCAGTGCTCCGAAACAACTCGATATACCGCTTCCCCAGAATCTGTTTGTGCTTCTTCAGAGCGTTCTGAGCATATTCCTCGCAGGAGAAAAGCACGAAGGCATCACCAGTGGGCCGTCCGTCGGGGTACTTGACAAAGAGGA
The DNA here is from genome assembly GCF_000485575.1 of Poecilia formosa. Classification (NCBI taxonomy): domain Eukaryota; kingdom Metazoa; phylum Chordata; class Actinopteri; order Cyprinodontiformes; family Poeciliidae; genus Poecilia; species Poecilia formosa. The sequence continues at coordinate 26,578 of NW_006800041.1, forward strand.
GCCCCTCTGCGCCGTCCGTGACGGGACTCTCAGGACCGAGGAAGGACAGCACCTCCTGTGTCGTCGCCGTGAACGGCAGCCCGCGCATTCGTATGATCACCTGGTTCTCTTTAGACAGAAACTGGGCCACCTCATTGGACGTCCCTAAAGTAACAGAGAAGATACATGAATTATAGTGCAGATACTTATTAAAAATGTACCTTTTTATGTTAATGTTGCCAATTTGCTTTGACAGGCACAACATTTTTAGCGACCTGCTAGGATTCAACTTATCTTTTACAGCAAAATGTATATGCCGTTTTTTTGGGTTTTTTTTTTTTATGAACTCCAATATAAATGTAGTATCAAGGACAAATATAATACCCCAACATGTTTGTCATAAATATACATAATTAAATAAATGTTTAAATGAAGAAAAACAACAAAAAGTTGCTAATTAGGTTTTGTATGCCATTGTTTCTCTTGTTTATTCTAGTCTATGTTTAGCTTTTATAATTTTTTTAGGTTTTTTGAGCTCTACAAGTTAACAGAAATTTCATTTAACTTTATTATGTACTTTAAAAGCACTATAAAAACAACTTTTACGATGGTTATAATTATTGTAGATCTTTACTGCCTACAAAGTATATTTTTCCTTTAACCAACAACAAAAAAAATCCCCATTCTTCACAACAAGGGGCAATCAGATTCCACTGAGAGTAACAAACAAATTAACAACAACAGACATAAGCCTCTTGCTGCACGGACCCATTCAGCACACACTGGTACCACAATGAAACTGTTGTAAATCGGCACCAATTCACTCAAATACACAGATTTTTCACTTAACAATTCACGAAAAGTTCATTTTATTCCGATTTTGTTAAACATAATGTTCATTTATATACTTTCAGTGGCGTTGTGAACTCTGCAGCAAAATTAAATGTCACCATCTAGTGCAACAGCAAACCAGTGGTTAAGATGTAAAGTGGTGTTTAGTTACAAGGAAACTGGCAGCTGTCCATAAAAGCGTGCAGCAAGCTGAACCACTTCAGATCCATCACACTGCTTTATTCACTGACCCTCATCAGAAAGTCATTTACATTTGGGTGGCAATTTATTTTCTTTAAATCATGTTCCTCTTTACTTTGATTCGGTGGAAAAAAATTTATTTTAGGCAAAAATAAAAAAATAAACTGACCACTCAACCAAAGATTACAATGTTTAAACTTTTGACAAATGTAAGGTTTGTGTATCAAAAGAAAATAAACCCATGTTGTAAGTCGCACTACCAGCTGGAGTATTGTTAAACAAGATCTACGCAACAAGAATTAAACTTTAAATTATCACTTAGTAGCACAAAAGGCTTGCACACTCTGACGCGACAAACCTATGATTCAACTTAAAGGTATTTCAGAAATCCTCTAACCAATAACATAAATTATTTACTTTTCAAGTTCTAAAAAAAAAGTTAGGAAATATGAAGGACCACATGCTGTTCTTTCATGTTTACAGGTTTCACTCAGCTTAAAAAAAAGGTATCCATGTTGTCTGATTTATTTGCTTAAAGTCTTGAGTGCTTTTGATCTGTATTGATCCTTACTCATCCGTATAAAGTCCAGGTCCTGACAAGCAGCCACTGTAAGCTATCTGCTGCTGAGAGCTAGTGTGCCTGTTATCTCTGTCGTGTATAATCGTTGGCTGCTGTTCAATGGTCAAGAGGCCCCAGGTTCTGCTTTTGTCTTTTCACACCCCGTTTGCAACAACAGAGAGTCTGTCCTTTCACCGTACAGCCGCCCTCTCTGCCTCTCGGGAGTCAAACTAGAGGCTGAATAGGTGAGCCGCTCAGAGCCCAGAATGACATTTCTCTGCAACTGGCCTCAGAGGGGTTGGTGATAGTGGGTATGGGGGTGCACCGCTCACAAAGTGCCTTTTATTAGATGGAGAGCGGCTGCCGGAGAATCACTGGATTGAAGCAAAAAAACAGGTAATCGGAGACGGAGCTCATACGCGCTAAAGAGCTGCAACTTTACACACACGTGTGCTTGGGGGGCTGAGGATAGGAAAGTATGAGAAACCACAAAATAAACTCTTATATAAACAAAACAAGTTTGACCAAATTTTTATAAAAATATGTGAAATGAGATGAAAGGAATTTAAAAAAAAAAATCTGAAATCTGACCTCCAGCAATCTTGAGAAATTCCTCTCCCGTCGCTTTGTAGACCTGAACAATTTTAAGAAAAGAAAAGAAAAAAAAAAGACAAAAACAATATATCCATAAACTGCAAGTGCCAAGTCACATGACTGATAAATAACAATAAAACAACTGCTGGGGTATTTGAACTTATTCAGGGTTTTCACTGAATCGGTGTATTTTTGATTTACAGATTCAGACCGAAAGTTCCCACACTGAAGATACGAGATCGATACTCAGTTGAATAGCTATTAAACAAGTAACTGGCAACTAAAACCTAAAGAAGCATAAGTTAGCAGGACTAACTTCAATGTATCTGCTGCCCATGTGATGTTTGTGGCGCTCCAGAGCCAGGTCTCTGTGCTCTGCGTTGATGAAGCGAACCAAGGCTTCCCCGTTCCTCCGGCCCTGAGCGTTCAGACAGAGGGCCACGCCGCCCCTGACACACACAAAACTGATATCTCAACAAACACAGACACAAAAAAAAAAAAAAAAAGACCAAAAGCTCACATTTTTTGCAGAGGATGGTACTTCAACATCTTTGTCATCGTTGGAGATTTTGTAACTTCCACATATTAACCAATAACTATTGGGTCAATAAACATGTTTTTAGTCCAACATTGATTGATTTACTTTTTTACAGTGCTAAAGCTACTCTGGATCAATCATCCTCAGTAAGTTAGAATATTTAATTGTTAAAGGTAATAACACTTTTATGTAAAATCCAACAGACTCTCTTTAGATGTAGTTTACCATCTGACACAAGTTTTTCCTATTTTTTTTTCCCCAAAGCTGCCATGCACACATCTCTGAATGATGACATCACAGAAACGATAAGGCAACTGATCAAAGTGCTTTTGGCATTTCCACTGACATTTTTCTGCATTTCTACTTCAAAGGGTGTTTACAGCTGCCACTGAACACCTGATAGTTGATAGTGGATTTCTATGTTGCAGTGAAAAACTGCTTTGTTTTTATTATCATTATATATATATATATATATATATATATATATATATATATATATAAACACCACTGGATCATTGAATCATTGAAATACATTTTGTGGAAGCTCTGACAAAAATAAATCCATCAGCTCCTCTTTTGTCACCATTCCAGTTTTAGTAACATGAATTTAAATGATTTATTCATTGTAACAGAGGTGTAAGAAGAAAAGCAGTGAAGTTGAACATACTTGGCAATATTGAGTCCCTTAAAGAAACGAGCGATATCCTGGTCTGATGACTGCCACGGAAGGCCCCTTGCTCTGATCACCGTCTCGCTGTCCACCGGCTCCGTCTTACTGCTGCAGGAAAGAAAAAAAAAAAAAAAAGGAAAAAAAAGACATTTGAGAAACTTGAGCAACACAACTAAGAGCTGATATTCTTGGTGCTTTTGCACATGACTGAGATTTCTCCCCAGTCTTGTTCAGTTTGAACTAAATTGCCCACAGGCGGCAGAAACGGGGCCCTCTCACAGTAAGTGCCGAACACAGTGACGCTCTTTTGGTTAAATGTCAGAGGGTTGAAGTGATAGCTCTTGGCTGTCCGAGAAGAGCAGGATCTACTGCTTAGCTACTGAATATCCAGCTAAGCACTTGATGGCAAAGTTGGACTGCTCTAATGACACACTTGTGTTTTCCTTGTGGCTGTAATTAATGCTCTCAGACCAAGGTTTGAGATTTGAACACGATTGGGGAGTTTGGAGGCGAGGGGTTGCTGGTCTTTAAGCAACGGTGCACTTGAAAAATGTGAAATATATGCATAATTGAGAAACGCAAAAGGTTTACTTACCATGTGCCAGAGTCAAACTTGGAATTCACAGTTTCAGCACAGTAGAATTTATGATCTAGGGGGGAAAATATATATTTAATGCACTAAACAAGCTGAGAATAAGGTCCTATTTGGCTGAGAATAAGACAAAGTCTTGATAGCACACATCGGGTTATAGTTTGAATTATCTCTGTATAGTAACACATCTAACATCTTTCTTCAGTTCATTCTGTCATAAGCTGGGTTATTCTTTCCTTTTACAGAGAATGCTACAGCCAGCTATTTTAAGGATCTAATATTACTGCATTGTGGACTTATTCTGTGTACCAACACTGGTAGTTACTTACTGTATGGCTCATCCAGGATGCAAAGCGTCAGCTGCACCATGCTGTTCGCCTCTCTCACACCTATCATCTGCTCTGACTCTGCAGGGAGACCAACATCTGTGCCCGCTGTTAAGGCCGTCACCTTTCAGATGGTTTTAAAATCATGTTCTTTAGCCCCAGGTGTTACACTTTGATCTTTAGGTTAACAGTAAACATTTCAAACAGTGCAATATTTTTGTTCTGTATGCTTTTTTTTTTATCCCCAAAATGGAAAAGAGAACAAAGGATACAATCCAACATGGAGGAGAGTGTGAGCTTCGGCACAGAGCTGGCATTTGGGCAGCATTTGAGAAACTCTTTCCGCAGGTCCACAAACGAAAAGAAACACTCCGGCAGTACAAGATTCTGGACAGAGAATAAAAAGTTAAAAGAAGAATAACCAAAGACATGTAATAAGTACTTACTTCAAGCAGAACCATAAACCATTTTCTAAATACAGTATATGACTTTATAGGATTAAAACCCCTTAACCCTCATCCTCAATACATTGGAGGTTAAGGAGGTTAAGGGATTAAAATAATGTCCTCTTAAATAAACACACACAAAAATAAGACCTAGACAGATTTTCTTCTAACTTTACCTTTTTGGAGGCTTCTGGATGGAGGGCCTGTCGAATGACGTGAGGACCGTTCACCAACAGCGTGTACGAACTTCTGCCGAGGCGTTTTACTTCTGATGACACAGACTGCTGGATCTACATGGGAAGACATGGAAGGGACAAACAAGTGTGGGTTACTTTCTATTTATTACATAGGAAACCATTAATTAACATGCTTAGCTGAAACACCAAAATATATGAAATAAAAAAGAGGCGTCCCATTTTCTTAACACAGATTTGCAGTAAATGTTTCAGATTTTTAAAATCTGTCAAGAGTTTAAACCAAAAAGGGAAATTGGGATTTAAAATGCACATAAGTGAATGTGTTTACGTGCTTGTCATTTCATTTTTTTTGTTTTTTTTTTGTTTTTGTTTTTCGTCTCTCGTCAGGAAAGAGGCATGTCTAACAGGTTTCAGTGTTTGCAGCGAGAGGGGAGGGAGGAAGCAGAGGGAAGGAATGATCACACCACTAATCATTAGGATCACAGATTCTCTTTACACAACCTTCAGCCGTTGTCATGAGGGGAAAAAAAACAAAAGCAAGTCTAACCGGCTCTGATGGCGACAGCAGCCAGGCCTGAATACCAGCACACAATCATGTTTATTTATAACACAGAGCTGTGTCAGTCTGTTGTCAAGTCAGTAAGAGAGGTCAAATCTTCAGTAGACAAAAGTTTTTACTTTATGTAGTTCTTGGGTTCATCGAAAGTGGCGACTCAAATCAATCCTGCTTGTCTTACTAAAATGTGCTAGTAATAATTTTAGAGACTTGAGATTTCAGAGAGTCTACATCACTGATTCATAGACAAATATCAGGAACAAAGGTCATGGCATAGTCTTCTAAAATCTTTCTGGAGTTTCATGCTTTGTGACTCAACAAGCTGAAGATCAGCTACTGCATATGTTGGGCGATTTGTGTCTAACACAGTGCCGTGAGAAGAAGCATTTCGACCATCTGGATGTGGAACCACCTTCAACTCAGCGACTGACTGGTTCACACGGCCCCTGGCGATCTATGGCAGGTTTTTAGGCAGTGGGAGAGTATTACAGGTCCATGTTGGGGCATGCTTCATAACATGTCTGATTAAAACCCCTCGACAGCTTCAAGTACCAACTAACAAGACCAAAACAGGCTGTAGGGTTAAAACGGCTGGACAGAAACTCTCAAAAAGCAGACAAGGTCAGACTGCTTGTCTACTTACAGCGACCCCTTTAAACATTTGGCATAGTGGCAGGATTTCAAGGTATGTCAAGGTTTAGAAAAAAACTAAAGTTATACTTTCAAAAGTCTTAAAATTTTCCCTGAAAGTGCCAGGCGGCAGTTTTCTACAGGTGGGTGGAACATAAAGTAGTGCAATGCTCCCCCTGCCCCTACTTGTTTCTACACACTGCAGGTCTGCTGGTTAAAAGAGGGTCCCCTCAATGCTCCCTTGCTAAAATTCAGCTGTTTGGAAATATTTCCAGTCAAGAAAAACTCTCAGTGTGGAGACTAAAAGATTGACAAGTATCACTCTTAATGAAGTAACAGCCTCTTTAAAACTAGACCTGGGAAGCTGCAAGCAGAATTTATGTTCAGCTTATATGTAGTTTTTAAACTTGTCTCATTGTTTAAAAAGCTCAACAGGGAACAATATATATTTGTAAAGACTTTAGCACTTTAAAACCACTATTAAATTCAGCAGGTGTTCAGGTCAAAAGTAATCTTTAGCTTATGCATAAAATCTAAATACATTTATAGATAAAATCTTTAGAGTTGATATAATGGAGGTCATAATTAAAATATGCAAATGTTATCAAGATGACATATATGATGTTACAATAAAGACAGTACTGTAAACAGTGGCCAGAATTAGATAAATACCAAAATTGGTAAAATACTAAAGCATCAGGATCAATGTGAAACAGACTTTCTGTGAACGTTTTTACTGGTCTCCCAATAAAATGGAAGATAAGCAGTTCAAACAGAAAGACTGACTATTATTTGCAAAGCATAGACAACAACAAAAAAATGTATACAAGTTCAACCCAACTCTTTTAATTTCCTTGATTTCTGTTTAGATAAAATGTTAAGGAGATGATGTCAAAAAAGGTAATTTGTCCTCATATATAAGGTCAAACGTTCATCTTAATTTCTGAGGTTTTTATTGTCCAAACAGTAAACACAAAGAAAAAAGAAAACACCAAGCAAACCATGAGACGGAAGTTTCTTAGATTAACTAAGCTGCACATTTTAAGTTTGGCAAAGCTGAACGATTTCTTATTTACAGTGACAACAAGCGTGAGCTCCGCTCATACCTGAGCATACAGCCCCGCCTCAGACCATTACTAAAGCCGGATTACTGAGAGAAAAGCAAATGCTAAAGAAAAGGTGGAGACACACCCTCCACTCTTCTCTTCAACTTTAACAAAGAACACAAAGTAAATATGCTCAACATCATACAAATCCCTCACTGATAACCAGTGCAAACCAAACCAATAAACTGACCACATAACTCATTTCACCGTCTCGATACTTTCACTGCACGTCATTGATTGTACATTGAATATGAAAAAGTCTTGTTTAAGTCAAAAATCCAACACTCCCTTCTACAAAAATGCACCAACAGTTAAGCAGAATAGCGCAATCCCTCTCTGAAGGGCAATTCCAAAGATGAGGGGGAGGAAGTGGCCTTTGCACATGGTTCTATCAGTTTACTCTCCACTGAGGCTGGTCTGCTTGCATGCAGAGGTGAGGTAAGATGGAGGTGGCTGGAAAAAAAAAAAAAACTCCGATAAGAGAAGCAGGGAGTGTCCTGACAAGCCATGTGGGCAACTGTTTAAACACACACTTGCACCAGAGAAGCTACTGACACAAAGACTGCTCGAGACTGGGTCAAAATCAAAGCAGAAATGTGTTGCCTATAATCATATCATAATTATTTGATTTAAAAATAGGTGATAAATATGAAAAATCCAGTCAGTCAATATGTATGTTGTTGTCCAATATCTTTAATCTCTGAAATCTTGAATTTAATTTGCACTCTACATGTAAAAGGCAGTGTTGTTTTGGTGTCAGAAATCTTTACAGCACAGAATCTCTTCCAAGTACCTGCTATATGCCGTGCCATAATACCAGCCAAAAAAGAAAAAAATATATATATATCATGCCAACGTCATCTGTGATTAAGATCCAAAACAGTTGAATCTGAAGTGAGCTCTGAAACCCAACGTTTCATAACAATGTCTCCAAAATCTAAGATAATGTGCAATCAGCACGCTGCAACATGTTGACGTCTGACTGAAAACCCAGCCTGTCAAGTCAGCAATGGTTCAGCTCAGTTTAGTTTGTTGTTTGCAGCAACTAAAAAAAACTTGGCTTTTCTTTGCTCAGAGTAGACAACGAAAGCTGAAGTCTTTCAGTTGGAAATAAAGTTAATTGAATCAAAAGATGTGGCAATGACATTTTAGATAAATATATGGTCCTTGTTGAATCATCAGTGGTGTGATCAGCAGGAAGGCCTGAATCAAACAGATACAGAATTATAAAATTATCCTCTTTAATCAACAAAGCATATGTCTCTGCCCTTTATCCGTTTGACATTCAACCTTAAAACATTTCGTCAACATATATGCTGTTTTATGCGATTAGGAGTTTAAGATGTATTGATCTGAGCCAATCAAGTGGGAAATTTCAATCTTTGCTCTTCTACTTAAAACGGATACTATTCACACAAAATTGGAATATTGTGTGCTAACTTGGGTTAGCAAAAACCCAAGTGATCAATCACACCAGTCTTCACTACATTAATAAATCGTTCACCTAACAGATGCCCTTGGGCCTTTGACTACACACCTCAATATAAAAAGCCAGCTAAAAGTGAGGAAATAGCTTTTTATATGAATGAACTTGTAGACAAATGAAACCCTATTCAAAACATCTGCTCCAGACCTCTATGCAGAACTTTCAAATACCAGGAAAAAACTGTCATTTTCTTCCCTTCCTTAAATAAACAAAGTAATCTCAGAATGACCTACAGGGAAGGAAAGTAGCCAGTCACACACAGGTATGAAAAGGACAAACCGAGTGCTTGGGTTAATATTTGAAGGTTCAGCACACAGTCTCACCCAAATGAGATAAAGCCTTACTCAGTCTGTAATCATGACATAATTTCACCCACTTTGATAAAAAAAAACAAAAAGCTTTGTCTTTTATAAATTGCATCAGCAGTACAACTGAGGAAAAATGGATTGCCCAAAGCTGGTTTGGTAGAGAATAGAGCAAGGCATAGACACAATAATATGTCTAAGAGTGACAAATATCTCCTTAGTCCAAACAAGCAATCCTAACGTTTAGCAACATTTCCAATTATGTAAAGACACGCCCCTAGCAGAGATGACCACAAAAACAAAAACATTTCTTGCAAGAATGACTTAATGAAGTGCTGCAGGAATAGATTTGCACACTTCACACCCACTGTGGTAATAAGTTTGCAACACTAAAGAGGAATCAGGACTAGGGTGCTGACACACCCTGTTATAAGGCAGAGTTGCTGAAGCAGCAAGTTGTTTTAAAAACTGGGCTCCATTAGGAAACATCCCACAGCATTGAGTCATTTGAATCTTCTTTTAAAACAGGTCAGTTTAAGCCTACAATTGATAGTCTACCAATTTCGTTGTGAAATCAATATTTTATAAAACAAAGCATGGCCTTTCTATTTGAGCTTTTTCCAGTCTAACCATGGTGCAGTTACAGAAACGGCAGCCTAAACTAGGTAAGTCAACACAACAAAACAACAAGGTGCCCCTCATGTCCTGCAGCCTAAAACTGAGGTGCAGTCCCAGGTAAACACGCCGTCTTCCAGATGTCTGCTGTGTGCATTAGACCAAGGCAAGACCAGACCTGTGACTCCAACTCATCTCCTCACACCCCAGGCTCTGCCCATCCCTCCTGAGCTTCAAGCTGTCAGCGCAGTTTAACTGTCATGGCCAATGACAACTCACGCAGGTGGAGGACCATTTTTCTGAGAGTCAATGCTGGAAATCTGACACTCCTTACATTAGCTTACAGCTTAGTACCCAAGTCAGGCTTGTTCTGTCACATCTTGCTCTGGGCAAAATATGTCAGAGGAACGTTTTGGGTTTATTAACCGGCAGACTTTCTCATGCTCTTCATAGGCTGTTTGAAAAGTTGCTGCAGTTTTCCTTTTGAATAGTGTTGGGCGGGTTACTTGTATGAAGGGTTTAAATCATTACGACTTAAAAGCAGCATCATTTTCTCAAAATGCAAGAAAAACCGCTGGAGTGACTGGAGTGTTACCTGGGCATTTGTATTTAATTAAAAAAACTGTTGAATCTTGTTATATGTTTTTGCTTTAAATTATTTTGTAACTACTGTAATATCATGATGAGATAGTAAAAATTATAATTAATAAAGAATATAATAGGAAGTATGTTACCATCGGTGAGCTTTTGCCACCATTTGGGTTCTAATCACTTCATCAATGGTTATTATACAACTGTTGTGGGTTGGATTATCAGGTATTTCAGTTGACAAAATAGACAACCCTGACAAAATGAAACAAACCCAGAATATTTTTCTTTTTCCTCCCATTCCTGTGAGCAATGTATCTGAGGGAGGCCTGGGTGAATTTTACAGATTTCCTGACATGATTTATATATCAGAGATCAGCTCAGAGATCATTATTTGGCAAATTTCAAATGAGTTAACTGGGCCAAAGGGGAAGCATGAAAATAACAGGATATAATGTATAGTTTTCAAATGTAATTACAATAAACTAAGACAATTTGAACATTGTTATTACCCATGTCCATAATTTGTGAAAATTAAGCAATGCTTTAGATAGATAGGTGTAGTATCTATCTACAGCTTAGGTTTTATGTGCCATATATTAACTTGACATCCCAACATTTACCAAAGGACATCAGGTTAGTTGCACCGGACATGGCAAAAACATAAAATATTGTTTCCCATTCTCACATTTTTCAGGTATATCACCTCCGTTTTAAGCAAGTTTTCTTGGTTAGTCGAACAGGTATCAGTAAAGTGCTTTGATGTAATGGTAATGAAAACATATTATTTGGAAAAACTGTTACAACTTGCTTTGCTCTGACCAACTTGGCTTCAGCGAAGTTAAAGCAAGAGAAATCAGGGAGTTTTCACTTTTACCTTCTACATTCAGTTAAGTTTCCACAAAAACAGTCCAACAAGAACAAGTAGCTGTGTTTGATTCATTTCTTATACACTTGTAAGCAAATGCCAAGTTTTCAGCACTGTCAACAAAACTGTTGGGATTCACCCTTTAGATGGAATCTGATCCTGATCCAATTCATTTAAAAGCCTCATTTTGGCATGACAATAAACTGAGACAGGAACTGTCAACAATTTCTGACATAAATAAAATCCATTCTTTGAGTTCTCTCTTCCAATCTCCATCTTTCCCCTCGACCAGAGCCAATATACAGCTTTGTAGTGGAGCTGACAAGTAGCCGTCAAGTGCCAAGAAAATGTACTGTGATGTTAACCTTGACCACTCCCAATAGGAGGAAAAGGTGATGCTGCTTTAGGTTCCACACCATTACCGTCTGTGTTTTTTGAGACCATAAATATTTCCAAACTGGCACATTTGTTCTACCTGTAGCCCTGTTGGAAGCATAATAGAGGCCAGCTGACTGACAAAACACAGCAAAGTATGGGACAGAGTCTGAATCACAATAATTTTAATGAAACCTGTTTGACTCACCTGTTCCAGAACTTTGTCCAGGGGCTCAGCATCAACGATGTCCTCCAACGTCAACCCAGTCTCTTCTTTGCACTGATCTGTCAGCTCCAAAGTGTCTGGCTTGACAAAACATTTATGAAGCTTCCCAACCTGCGAAAGGAGTTTAGGGGTTTCATGGAGCAGAACACACAAAACAGCAGCAAAAAGCCAAATTATGGCAAAAGCCCATCACATCATACAGGAAGTGAACTCTTTTCAAAAAAGGTCAAACAATTGACAATGTAGTTGCAGAAGCAGTTAATTGTCAATTAAGTCGAGAAGCTTACATGCTAAACCAAAAAGGTGTGTTTTCTCCAGTACGTGAAATCCCACCTTTGACAAGTAGGAAACAAAAATTTGGTCACCTGTTAAAAGGTGAGCTTGTAGCGTTAGCATTATGGGAGCCCCAGATAGCACTGCAGGCGGTAACAGAAAGCACACCGTGTTGATTTAAAATGACAAACTGTTCAACTACAAAGTGGACACTGCGCCACAAACACTCTGAGCTACACACACAAGAAACCATACAACTGACGAACGAGGTGGGGGGGTCAGAAAGGTCCGTACCTTTTTCTCATGTAGATCCACAATTTGCCACACCAAGAGAATTATTTCCCTCTCATCCGAACCCAGTTTACCCCCATTTGCACCAGCTGTTGCCCCAAAGAACACCACCAGAGTATCACTGTGCGAAGCCATCAGGGACCACAAGGGTAAAAACTACAATTAGAGCAAAGATTAAAATAAAAAATAACACGAGGGTTCACCTTTTCCAAGTGATAAGGAGAGCGAACAAAAGGGCTGGAAAGTCAATTGAAATAAACGCAGAAAGAAAGAAGAGTGGGGAGATTACTTTCAGAGGAGCCACGGAAGAGTTTGCGGTGAGAGACTCTACCTGTTGCTGTACTTGAGCGTGTACTATCCAGAGATACTGGTTTAACTGGTAAAGAAGGGTGGAAATCCGTGTTTCCTTCACACGAACTCCATAACAAGCCCTGAAGGTTTTTTTTCCTCCACTCCTATTTTTTTTCGAGTTACCTGTGTGGCTCTGCCTCTGAACGAAGAGAGAGGCCTCGCCTATTGGCTGGATTACAAAGGTGAGGGCGGGATCTCATGAAGAATACTGGAATACCATTGGATGGCTACTTCCTGTTAAGGAAGTAGGTACAGCACAAAGGCTCATCCATGAAGCCTTTTGATGTTCAACACTGATAGAGAAGGCAAAGTGCAGGTAAATGAGGAACATACTCTAAGCTGCGCCATAAGGTCGCTTTTGAATATTGTTAAAGTTTATACGTGTGTAGAGAATTTGCATTAAACAAAAATATACAAAATACTACCCTGAATAAAACTTAATCTGAAAAAAAGTATTTCAGAATTTCAATATAAAGACACAAAAAGTGATGTATTCAGTGACAAACATACGTTAGAGTATTTTGACTGCGTTAGTTTTTATTATTTCTTACAGTAAATAAAACTCAAATTTATGTTTTTCAGAGATTCTAAACAAAACATAAGTGCAATAAAGAAATTATTTTTAATACAGTAATATCATTTTATATCATTGTATAAAATTACCTCCATGTGTTGAGCAGCATATGCTCTCAAAACGCACTTTGGGCTCTTTATGAATTACTCCATCAATGATGTGTCGCATGGAGGTCATACCTGCAGCACTATTGATGGCTCAGGTTGAATTATATTGAACTGATTTTATTTCAATAGGACAATTCATATTAATGAATGTACAATATTCCCATCAATACACCAGATTCAGTAATTGCTCATTTCCATCAGTAGTCTCATTGCTTTAATAGAGGCCTTCAGCTTGTCTTAATTGTTCAGTCATCTTTCTCAAGACAAGCTTAGTATTTTAAAGTTTAATTATTTGTAATTTAACCTCCAAACTACAACATTCTGAGTGACCTAAAAGGTTCCTGCAAGTTGACTGGAGTTTTTCTGGTTCTCTCCATGTTGTTGATGCTGACATCCCTTCTCCCTCTCTTCTTTTCCTTTATCTTATTTAAATCTCTGGTCTCAGAAGTGATTTTGTTGTGTCTCATCCTATGTGAGTGGAATCATCACTTCTAGTCAAACCAGTCTGATCACCTGAGGCACACATGGGGAGGCTGCCAAGCTGAACGCCCATGCTAGATAATATTTACTGTCATGCAGTCACAAGCCCTGATTGTGATATAAGGTGACAAGTATAGTCTTTGGTTCAGTAGGTGCAATTGACAGAAATGATAAATTAAGACCAAGTCGTAGCTTTATAATGCAAATAAATGTAGTCTATATCTTATATGTCTTTGTCCTGAATTTGTCATATATGCACTACATGCTGCTTCGTATTTTAAGTAAATACCATATATTCCTTTTTCTTTTCCCTTCTTTTCATGAGAAAATGCCCTATATGTGTCCCTCATCTTTTGGCTTTGTGTGATTTCATGTTTCTCACCCCCCTTAACTTGCTGTTATTTTCCATTGCTATAGTCAAAAATATCTTTACTCACCAATAATCAGTAAGTAAAGAATATAGATGCATATTTTACATTTTACCAACATTTCATTAAAAGACCAAAATCATACATGTTAATAAATTGAGTATGTGCATGGTTGTTTGTCATGTGTTCAGGATGTAGGATTGTAAGACTTATTTTATATGATGTATGTGACTACATTTTCATTTTTAAGTCATGTGTTAAACCTTATGTTTATAAAATTAGTAGAAAAAGTAAAAGAATCATGGTTTATTCTTCAGCAGCTGATCCTAACCTGCAGGGATCTTCTTTACTGTGTAGGTGTGGTTGATAGAGCTTAAATGTACTTAGCTTTGTTTTGCTGTGTGAATAAAAAACAGAAAATAATTCTTCTACATTTTAACCTGGACTTGGGAAGAACAAACAATTTGTGTTCAGCAGGTCTCAGTGATCTAAATATAGCTATAGAGTTAAAAGATCACTGAGGTAATGAGATTAAGCAGTTGTAAAATGTAAAGGTTTTTTTTATATAAATATTTATTTTAGGGCAAAATGTTGTTTTTTTGTGTGTTCTGTGTAGCTTTAGCCTGGATTCTTCAGGTCATTGACTTGCTGGAAAATAAATGTTTGCTGTTTCTGTAGTTCTCTGGCAGATTGAATCTAATTGTCCTCCAGGATTTTCTTATATTTGGTTACGTTCATTTTACCTTTACTTTTACAAGCCCTCTAGGGCCTTCTGTCAAGAAGCATTCCCATAGCCTGATGCTGCCACCACCATGGTTCACTGTGGGGATGGTGTGTTTGAGGTGATGTGTAGTGTTTGGTGTGTGCCAAACATAGCCTTTTGTCTGATGGTCAAAAAGCTCCATTTTGGTCCCATCAGACCAAAGAACTTCCTTCCACCTGAGCACGTAGTCTCCCTTAAGCGATAAGAATTTTTTGTATCCATCCCCTGACTTATGCTTTTCACTAACCTTTTCTGATTAAAAAGGTTCTCTGATTTGCGTTGAGTGTCCTTTTGTCTTCATGTTGTAATGGCAGCTAGGAATGAACCAGTGAATGAACCATCCAAGCCCAGGTGTCTTTAAACTACAATCACTTGAAACACACTTCCTGGACTCAGGTGATCTCCATTCCAGTCAATGTGAGACTACCAGCACCGACTGGCTGGACCTCTGTTGATTTCAGTCAGTCACTTCAAAGAAGGTGAATATTTATTCAGTCGTTTATTCCATGTTAAAAAAAAATATTTCATTTTTATTATTTCTGTTTAAATTAGTGTTTAATTTGATCTTTTAGGTGTTATTTTAATTTCGTTTGTCAAAAAAGTTAAATTTTGTTGATTGTTATTAATTACTAAAAGCACTGGAAAGGGTCAAACCTCCAGGAGGCTTAATACTTTTCATAGGCACTGTATAACGTAACTATAATGACAAATTAAAAAGACAGTGTTAAACTTAAACATGTTTGTGTCTCCCCAAAGGCATTAGTGCCATCTACAGGTTTATTCACTCATGGTGAAAAAATGGAGCTAAAAAGATACAGTGTATGTGCTTTGCATTTCTGACATCAGACCAAAATACTTTGTAAAGTAGATATGTGATCCGAAATAGCTAAAAATATAAGTGCAAAGTAGAGATTGTATTTCCTTGTCCAAAGTTCATTTTTGGGTTTTATAAGCTAAGGACAAACTTTAGGTCACAATTCCTCTTTTTGCATGCCAACAAAGGAAACATGCAGTTTTTCATTTGGCAATCTTTTCAGTGAGGGGAAGTTAAAAACATGACTGCACTGTGGGATACAAGAACAAAACTTTTGCTTTTTCATAAAAAGAAACAAAAAAAAAACTTCATGAAAGCAGTGTAATCTGAAACACATAAAAAGCTAAATGAATTAAAAATATTTTGAAATTAAGCTAATTATATTTTTAAAGACAGGTAGGGTACAGAGAGTGCATAAAATAAAAAGTGTCAAACCAAATTGTGAGAACAGACACTCAACAAACTCAGCCTATCAAGCTAATTTATAGTCAGTGCTGGAAGAAGCTATAGACTTATCTAGAAAGTGAAACAACCTGAATTTTTTTGTTTTCCACAGAATTCAGTAACAGCACACAACACATCTTCACTTGCATCAACAGCAACCACAAGATCGCTAACTTTAAAAAACCCCCGAACATTAGCCAATCCTGTTCCCAAAAGTGAAGTACCATTTTATTTCAATTTAATAAAAATGAAACATCAGGAAACGCCTCATTTTTTAAAAAAAGTTTTAATTCACTTTCGTTCATATATAAATGTATTGCTTTTTATGATAAAAGATATTTGCACAAGAGACACAGCATACATAATACTTAAAGTTTCATAAATAAATTAACAGCAGAAAGAAATGTAAATGCACTGGATAGATCAGCAGAGACACGTTGTTTGCCTGTTGAGGGTTCATTTAAAAGAGGGTTTAATGCAAAACACCT
Organism: Poecilia formosa; assembly: GCF_000485575.1. Taxonomy (NCBI): domain Eukaryota; kingdom Metazoa; phylum Chordata; class Actinopteri; order Cyprinodontiformes; family Poeciliidae; genus Poecilia; species Poecilia formosa. Next base: position 43,219 of record NW_006800041.1, read on the forward strand.
CACACATTTCATTCTCAGGAAAAATATTATTTACACACAACTTCAATACATATTAATATCGTCTTTTGACTCTGTCTTGAGCTGAGAGCAGTTTGTCTGATTGCTTTGTCTCCTCGACACAAAGGATATCTCTCTGTTTCCCTCACCCGGTGATGTGCTGGAGATGTGGCGGAAGAGTTTCTGGATGCCGGTGTCACGTAGCGACTCCCTGAAGGAGCGGGCCGCAAACATGTAGAGGACAGGATTAATGCTGCTGCTGATGAAGACCATGGCTCCCGCTACGATCATCATGGTTTGTCTAGCAGTTTCCAGTTTATTTGCTATGTCACTCTTTGAGTCATCAATGGCCAGAATAACAATGGAGATGATGTTTCCTATATGATGGGGTGTCCAGCAAATGGCAAACGCAACCACTATGCTTGCAATCAAGACAGTGGACTTGCGCTTGGACCTGAAGTTCATCTGAGTTATACGACTGCACAAGCACCCATAACAGACCACAAGAATGGAGAAGGGCAGCATGTATCCCACCACCGTCTCTAGCAACAAACACACCAGCTCCTGAGTGTCAGAAGTATAATAGCGATACTGGCAGTGCGTCTTACCATCGTCCCCCTCGGTAGTTTGAGTCGGAATAATAGGTATGCTGAACAGGAACCCAGCTGACCACAGGGCAAGCAGGACTTTATTTAAGGCTTGTTTCTTCTTCCAAACTACAGAGACGAAGGGATAACGCACGGCGACGAAACGCTCCACACTCATGAGCGTGATGAGGAAAACGCTGCTGTACATACAGGCGTTGATCACGAACACCATGGCTTTGCAGCATGCCTCTCCGAAGACCCAGAAATGGGCGAGGGAGTAGATCCAAAGAGGGAGTGTAATGAGGACCACCAGATCTGCCGCCGCCAGGTGCAGGATGAGGACCACTGTGTGTGAGCGCTTCTTCACATGCTTCAGGATGGTCCAGATCACAAGCAGGTTGCCAGGAGCACCAACCAAGAAGGACAGACCCAGGATCACACACGCCACCACTGTTCCACCATCAAATTCCTCAAGGGCCATTTCCTCCAACGGAGACCGTGCATGTGAGATGTTCATTCTGCCAAAGTGTATGTGCTGACTGTGGTGTCTGAGTGCAAAAAACCCAAAAGTTTTCACTTCCTCTTTATGTAAGGACTGCACAGGAACAGGGTTTACTGACATGGCTTTTTAAGATCCACAATGTGACTCACACATGTGTCATCAAAATTAAGGTAAAAGATAAAGGATAAATCACTAGGAAATCACACGTTTAAAAAAATGACTTAATGCTTTCTACACAAGTCGCTGCATAGCTTCACTAAAAGGAAAGAGACAAAAACCTTAAAGCTGTTTACCATTTTTTTAAGGAAATTCAGTCAGACTTAGATATGCAGTACTGGGAAAAGTATTTGTTCCCTTATTGAATTATTTTGATATTGCTTAGTTACCCTCTAAATTTTCCAGATCTGCAAAGGCATGTTTGAATACATACAAAAAACTGTTTTTAAAGTTCATTAATTTATTTAATGTGTTAAATAATTTAGCTCTACATCTGCAACTTATGGCCCCCTTTGTGGCAAAAAGTAACGTCAAGTATATATTTTTTTTTACTACAGGCAACACTTCAGACATCGCTGTGGAGGAGTGTTTTCCCACTTGTCCTAAGATAATTGTTAGTATTCTTTTCAAGGCAGGTCACTATTTCATTTAGGGACGGATTTTGACGAAGCCCTTTTGAAACTTTTTATTCTTTGAGTTTCATGCTAGATTCATGAAGATGCACACCTTCCAAGAAGTTTGACTTTTACCACACCGCTCTTGAGAATATTTTCCCAAATTTTTCACAAACATGAGACGGGTGTTCGTGTTTGTTTTAGTCAGCTGTGGGTTTTGCCTTCCAACTTGCCCTCTGATGCCATTTGTGCCTACTTTTTTTTTAGTAAGCATAGATAATGAGTCAAATACAAAAAGGCAGTGCTAGTTAGCTGCCCGCTCTTTATTTTCTGTATTTGTTCATAATGGCTCTCAGTGATTTTTTAGATTCCCAACCACAGATTGCAGATTGATAGATATGAATACCTTCTGTTTCTTATTGAATTCTTAAATTTAATTGGATTGGAACTTAATGTATTGTTTTTTTTTCTTTTTAGAGTTGTGACAGTAACTTTACATAGCAAATTTGGCAATCACATTTAATGAAATATTTATTTAAAAGGGTGATTAAGTGATTTTGACTGACATTCAAAACAGTTTGATGTTCCAAAACAATTACAGTAAATGTTACGAAAAAGCAAAAAAAAAAGAAAAAAAGAAAAGAAAACCAAAACAAAAAAGAAGAAGAAGAAAAAAAAACCCCACACACAAAAATAGAGCAAATCTGAAAGAAGAAAAATACATTTTCACTCTATTGTATTGTAGGTTGTCACCAAGAAAAACATGCCTGGGTCAGTTTTTCTATGTCTGCTGCAGTTTTATTATGAATCTTTATTTAGTCATAACAAAAATACACTATCTCAAAAATAAGCTTTCAAACGCATCTGCATCTGGTGACATCACGAAAGGTTTAAGCAAGGTTGCAACTCAAACCACAGTGTTTGCTAATATGGGATGGTCGACTTAATTCCCATGCTTTTTCTGATGTCTTCAACAAGGAGGGGAAAAAAATGCAGAATTCAAGGTTGTTGCTTTTTTTCCTGCACTTCTGCACTTTGTATGTTGGGAAATCTTACTTTTTTGCTCAAACTACATTTTAGTCGCAAAGAATATACAAATAGATAATATCTTTATTCACAATAACTGAAGCATCTCAGACAGGATTAAAATAACATACACTATCATGCAAGACATTTCCTGTTTCTAAAATGGAATAATACATTTTTGATATGTTACCAAGGTTATAAAACAGTAACAAATTGCTGTCCCTGTTGAGTTTCATTTGCTTTTAAACGACATATCAGCAATTTGGTGATAAGTAAGCAAATCTTTTTTTCCCCTTTTTTTAAACACAATATCTGTAACAGGAAATAATGATAAATTTAGACTTTCACAAAATATTCTTCAGCAACAACCAGAAGTTCTTTTAAACTTTTCTAAAAACATATAATAAGTTTTGACTGAATCTCAATTAAATCAATGGCACAGCCATGTGGTAGTAAAGAGAAGTGCAACTCAATATTATTGTGAAACTTCTTAGATCACATTTGGTGTCAGTACAACAGGAAACATTCACCTCTCAGTCCAGTTTTCCCATAGCTGTAGTACTACCCCCACTCACATTTTTATTTGAAAGTTGGAGACGTGAGCTCTGTGTCTGCTGAGCTCTGGTCCTTCTGCTGCTGTATTGCAAGGTCCTTGAGTCTATTTGTGTTTGAGGCCAGTTCCTGAAACAGTTTGACCAGACCAGACTCTCCAAGACTGCCTCTGAAGTTCCTGGCGAAGAAGGCGTATAATACAGGATTCACTGTGCTGCTGATAAAAACCAGGGCACCAGAGCTGAAGACCAAACTTTCCGGTACGCACTCATTCTCTTTGTCTGTCCCAAAAATGCAAACTACATCAATAATTTTAATAACATGGTAGGGTAACCAGCACAGGAGGAAAACGAGCACTACAGTGTGAATGAGAACTTTGGATTTCTGTTTTGAATTAAATCTCATTTTCTTGAGCTGCGCAGCCACAAGACAGTAGCAGATGCTTAGTGTAATGAAAGGCAGCACAAAGCCCAGCAACGTCTGCAGGCACAAGAAGACAATTTCTAGAGTATCGTTGTTGAAGTCTCTGACAAAGCACTGATCGCTTTGTTCGCTTCCAGCCAAAGTCTGGGCTAAAATTTCAGATAATCCAAGAAGAAGCGCAAGAAGCCACAAAAATGCAATACATCCATTCATATTCTTTTCAGTCTTCCAGCGCATCATCAGAAATGGATGGCAGATGGCTAGGTAGCGTTCCACGCTCATAAGAGTGATGAAGAAGATGCTGCTATACATGCACACAGTGATAACACAGATTAAGATATTGCAAAGTACCAATCCAAACTCAAAAGTGTGCACCAGGGAGTAGATCCAGGCAGGCAGAGTGATGAGGACCATCGCATCTGCCACTGCCAGGTGCAGGATGAGGACCACAGTGTGACAGCGCTGCTTGACGTGCCTCAGGATAGTCCAGATTACGAACAGGTTCCCTGGAACTCCAACCAGGAAGGAAATACCCAGTATAACACACGCCACGGTTGTCCCGCCATCTACCTCCTTGGGGGCTTCTGAAGGTAACATCTCGATGGAGGGGTCCATGTCGGGAATGCGTTTTTGCGGCAGAGTTTCCACAAAAACAATTAAACTGCTGTTCAAGCAAGGCTCCACTTCCCTTTTTGAACAAATGGAAGAGAATGCAGATTTTAGCATGAGCAGCAAATAAGGAATTCATGCAAAGATCCATCCCTAATGTTGCAACTTCAGACATGTGATCCATCTGACTTTAAAATTAAGAATGAAAGATGGTTGAAATAATACCATATGTTTATAAATATGTCTTAGTAAGCTACAACAAAGTAAAACAGTTGTAAAGTAGTAAAAAAATGATATAAGAAAATTGATAAGAGTGCAAATAGTATATTACAAATAGACAAGTAGTTATTCAGTTTCTAATTACCCAAAAATTAATTTATATGAAGTTATTCAATTTCAAGAACTTGCATACAAAGACCACCTTCTCCACTTTTATGTTCTTTGTTTTGTTCTCTTTATTCCTGAATGAGATATGAATGCAAAAAGCATTAAAAAAGGTTATGACAAATTAAATGTAGCAGCCGTAATATTTATACATAAACCAAATAAAACTTACTATTAGAAAAGTTTAATGCGATGACAGTGCCCGCTGTTGCGGAAGAAAATAAAGGGAAGCTGGATTTGCTTTAACTTTTCTCCCAACAAGTTTAACATTGGGATTTGTTACATCATGACCACAAACTTTAACTTTGGACTCTGTCAATTTCATTTGTTGAATTTATATTTATCTGAAGAGTTAATTATTACCTTTAGCTACTGGGTCTATTTCTCAAACAGGAAAATCTACACAAATTTAGGAATTAAATCAAACTTAGTCTCAAATGCAAATACCTTATTACTAAGTAATCACGGAAAGACTTAAATGATAATTGTTTTTGATTTACAGTTTCTACAACACATATTAAACAAGCACAATTAACTAGACTACATCTTCTTATGGTTTGGGGTCTGAATTTTAAATACATTTTAATGGTATGTCTGGGTTTTATGTTATTTTCTTCTCTCTCCTCTCACCTGGGTTTTATCTGATAATCTTTATACCTGCCCTAATTATGCTGTTTATCCCTTATTGTACATTTAGTTATAATATTCTCTTACCTCTGTGTCTTGATTGTTGCACTTCCACTTGGTTTCTGTGGAAGAATTTGTCATTTCTGCTTTGGTTTTGCTTTAGTTTCTTTAAAGGGTTCTTTCTGACCTAGTAAAATGCATGACTCCCTTATTCACTTGTGCAATCAGTTTCTTTTCAGTGACTGAAGGAGTTGGTTGTCACGTTGACACAACCAACGTGACATCATGAAGTCTCCCTAATGTTTTTACATTGTGATATAGATGATTAATAGAGAAAATAGGTACTACTGTTATTTTAGACTCGTTGCTATTTGCAAAATTATCAAGTTTAGATTTGGGGATAGCTTCTAGGACTGTTCAGATGACAGACTGAATTAGAAGGACATTAGAAATTCCAGCTTTTACCTTGGTTGGGAACCACTAGGTGAAGTATCTGGAGGACACAGTATATGGTTTTTACATAAGTATTGATTTGGATCCTGATCAGACAGGTTTAAGCCCAGCAAAGATCTACAATTTATTTAAGAAATTAAAACAGACAGCTGATTAATGTGTGCAAAACACAAATATTAGAAGGTGGAAAGGAAAGCACAAATATTCACATAAATTACTGGTTGTCTTTTCATTACTACTGCCTAAGTAAGTACTTTGGTACATACTTTGGTTTGCTTTGTAACTGTGTTACATAACTTTTTTTTTTTTATATATTGACCTGTCGTCCAATAGATACAGTTAATATGTTTGTATTTAGCTAAGAAATACTGACATTTCTTCTGAAACCCACTGTAGGCAATATGTGAAGAATGGCTGAAGGAAGGAAAAACACTAAAAACATGAGAAATTACTGTTATTTAACAAAAGAGCATTTAGAAATATGTAATCAAATTATTTCTCCATGCATTCTTTGTAATCAATACCTTCAGATTTCTTCATACTTTAAAAGAACTCTGGATTTTAGCTGTATTTTAACTCATCTTATATAAACGCCTGGAGATTTTTAGACATTCAAAGCTTCATGGTGTCATTCAAAAATTTTGGGATGTGAATTGCTAAATCACTTGATCACATTTTTATCTTTACTCCTCACAAACCACAAGTGATTTTCATCTCTGGGATATCTCAGTAACTATCTTAAACCATTACTGACCTTTAAATGTATATAATTAACCAACTCAAGTCATGTGTTATTTGCTGCAGAGGAAATAAGTCACGCTTTTAAAAAAATCAAACATTCCTCTAGATTTAAATTGCTTATGTTGCAGAACTTGCAGAGGTTTGTTGTCAGAGTGTTTTTTTTGTTTTGTTTTTGTTTTTTAAAGAAAACACAGTCAATTTTTCTAAATATACTCTCGGTGCTAGTATTATTTTAAATAATGCAAAAAAAAAAAAAAAACGAACTCCATTATAATCATGGTCTATTTTGTGATACCACCCCACTCACAAAACCTTCAAATAATTGTAATCAATTCAGTTCATTTCAATACCACACTACCACAGCAACATGTCCTGGATAACACCACAATTTGTTGGCAAACACTTCCAATCCACTTCACTTGCTTTCGCTTCTCCTCTTTAAATTTCTTTGTGGCCATATGGTTAGATAACCAGGCAGTTTATAATCCAGATTAAACGTTTCCACATTTTTCTTTTCGTCATTTTGCAGAACAAAACACTTTTGAAGGGAATATGATGTATTGTTTCTTTTTTGGAGAATCTGTGTGATGCTTATTTTTTCGGGAAATTGTTCAAAATGTATTTTCTTACAGTTAAACAGCCATTGAATGAATATTTAAAACGACCCAGTGAGCGTGGTAGGTATTTTCCATGACTACGGTTTTAAAATCGTCCTGATGACGCTGTCTGGTCTCCTCCGTCCAGGCTCAGCCAGCTGCCTGTGCTCCGTGGAATAAATACGACGATGTTGTCAACTGCTATGGTCCTTGTCAACTGAAAGAACGGCTCAGTTGAGAGTAAACAATCCTGGATTTCACGTTAAATTAAGGCTGGAGACAAACTGTAAGTGGCTGTTTGAGTGTTGTTTGAAGTTTGCTCATACTGCGAAACTACGTAGCTAATATTACAGTAAGCTAGTATGGGGTAACGTTAGCCAGGTAAATAACCCATGATCAGGGCGTTAGCGTCTGTCATTTAACGTCTCATCTGCTGTAGTATTTTCGTTAGAATTATTGGCCATTGTGGTCGTATTTTCGTTGTTTTTATGGGTTGTCGTCGATTGAAAATGAATGGTTACACTTCATTTATAAGGGAAGTGTTGATATTTGTTCGCTAGGTGGAAGCTAGCTTCGTTTGGTAGCGCTAGCTACTGTATTTATATTTTTTGTCTTATTTTTTTTTAATCAACATTTTACTCTGCGTGTGTCACTTGAATGTTGCATTATATTTTATTGTTAATCTAGGAGCAGGCGTGAAATTAGCACAGCTGTTCGATAGGTGGTGTGATTATGTAATATTTTTCGTTTAGCTCTTTTAAGTTGAGCTAACGCTAGCCGTCTTATTTCTGCTTTTACAGGGTGGTGGACGCTCGGTTTTTACAATTGAAGAAGTGGACAGGAGACCGCGAAATGCCTCTGCTGTTTCTGGAGAGGTTTCCTTGGCCCAGCCTGCAGACCTACACTGGACTGAGTGTGGCTTTGCTGGCTGGCAGCATCTTCAGTGCCTATACTACTGTCACTGACCCAGGGTTTGGGGCCTTGGAAACTGATGATACGCCAGCTCCCTCTGATGTTGATCTTGAACATCTGAGCAATGCAGTTGGTAACACAGAACTGGCCAGAACTGTCTTGTGGTATCTAATTACAGACAGTCTCTTTGTATGGGTGAGTGTCATCCACTTTGCAACTTTGCTATATTGTAGTAGCATGTTTGTTTAAGCTAAAATTTAATGGGGGCTTCATCTTTTGTGTGTGTGTGTCCTGACAGGTGCTAGTGAACACATTTTGCTGCTCTTTGATGTTAATTGCAAAAATGATTCAGTATGTGGTTTTTGGGCCCCTCAGAGTCAGTGAGAAGCAGGTGAGTTTTGTGTTGCTATGGTCCAGTGTATTGTGTTTTTCAACGTTGCAATTTTGCAACCCAAATGTTTTCAATTAGTACAACTCCTATGTTTGAAAGTTAATTTAATAAGATGTCAGAGAAAATATTCTGGTTTTAGTAAAACACAGGTAGATGTAATGCAAATATTAAACAAGCCTCACCCATTTCTTTGTTTAAGGTTTGCTATTTTTAAAACCAAAGTTTGTACGCGGATGTGCCTGTAAAGAAGTCAATGGCTTGGTTGAATCGTTTTTGACAACATTATGCGTAACTTTAATAATCAATATAGAATATTTACGCAATCACAAATTATGTACAAGTATTATGAGTAGTTTCCTTTGAGTGGGTTATAGTTTGAGAATCGCATACTGACCTATTCATGGTTTTGTAGATCACAATAAACATTTGGGAATGGGAATCAGGACCTAATATGTCGCCTTGTCTTTTTATGTGTCAGCATCTTAAGGATAAATTCTGGAACTTCATCTTCTACAAGTTCATTTTCATATTTGGAGTGTTGAATGTGCAAACCGTAGAAGAAGTGGTCATGTGGTGTTTGTGGTTCTCAGCCTTGGTCTTTCTCCATCTCATGGTTCAGCTCTGCAAAGATCGCTTTGAATATGTAAGTATGTTCAAATGTATATGTTTTCACTACTTGACTGGTTGCTTTTGAATGTTCCCAGGGTTTTGACAGATTAAGACAAAGTAGCATTTTTTTTTAATCATACAGAATGGCCTTGGAATAATTTACAGAAATTTTCATAACATTATATTTTATCATCAAAACTAACCCTGGTCAGGGAAATTATCATGACTATTGGCAAATAACTACATGTATTACTGATGCCCTGTGACTGTTCATTTTAATGCTATCGCTTGTGAAAAACACCACATAAAAGACGGCTGCTTAACAAAATGCCATTTGGGTAGATGTTACTAATTTGTGTATTTCAGTGATGGTTTGAATATGCAAAAGCAATGCCCATCCCTAAAATCTAATTTGAAAACATTTAGCACAGGCTAGCAAAATGATTTACATTGAGATTTTCTTTCAGTGTGTGTACATATCAGTAATGTTTGTTGCCAAATATAGTAATGAAACCACAAGACGGTTTGCTTGCATGGTGTATCGCTATAATGTATTATGTTTCAAAAGGTTCTAAGAAAACTATCTGTCTGCCAGACAGGGGACACAGGGGACAGCCAGACAGGCTGTCTAATAAATTAGACGAAAGAACTCAGGTGACAGTCATTCACCTTACAATGGTTTTAGAGATTGGTACTCTACAAACCTTCACATTATAAGTTGTTTTTAAAGGTTTGCAGAAACTCTCCATGTAGATGTTTGAACTCCAGATCTATTAATGGCTCAAAGCTCTGGGCTGTTTGCTTACTGATACAGTTTCAGTCCCAACACTGACTTGGGACTGAAACTGTACTGTCCTGTACCAGGTGTCCAGGTTTAAGAGGACTATCGGATGTAATTCCCTACTAGTGTGAAATTTTATACAGGGTTTTTAATTGATATTGTACATACAATGGCAAGTTGACTGGCGTGGTATGTTAGAAAAGTAGTTTCTTCCACCAGTTCTTATTGTGTAATTACTGTAAATTACACAATTTACAATTTACCACTCCTTGTCTTTCGGGTTTTATTGTAGACTTGCTTTCACTCATAATGGTTTTAGCCTAGAGCTACTCTCTTGTTGTCACACCCAAATGCTCCTTGTTTTTTTTTTCTCTTCATGTACGTTTTCAGTAAAGATCAGACATTCAGGTTAAACAGCTGCAGACCAAAGATAAGAACGTTTTTAAGTCGTGTGAGAAAATATTGCAGCCCACAAGACACCTGTGTACTTTCACGCAGCTGAGCTGTTAAAATATGCAGAAACTGATCCACTTCTGCCTTCCATGTGTAACAGATATTTAGATTAAGCTTACATTTGTATAACTTTATAATGTGGCCCTTGAAACATTTCAGGACTGCATGGCCTGTGGGAAACATAAAATTGCGAGGTTTTTATTTCTGATGAGCCTGAATTACTTGTTTTGTAAATTCTTTTAATTCATTTTAACGTTTTCTGAAAGTCTTTCTAGTTGTTGTTTTTTGTTTTTTTTTTTTAAAGCAGAAACCTCCAGTAGAACCAAGTTTGGGATAATTCATGTTCCTCAGTCAGCTGGTTGCTAAGAGGTCACAAGGCCAGGTGTTCTTTCTAAGGGGAGAAAACAAAATTTGTGGCAACAGTTATTACAAATCAAACATTGGGTAAAACAAGTTAAATGTATGCCATCAATATTTGCACCTACATTGGGGGAAGGACAGTGGTCTAAAATTCTGTGATGTAACAGACGAATTTCCAGTTATTGGAAACACCTGCAGGGTTTCCCCCAGCTTGGCAGGACACCAGGCTCTACTTGTACCCCCACCAGGCTAAGTGTTGTTTATTTTAAATTGGGTGTTTTATACACCAGTAACAGTAAAGACGGATTAAGCCAGGTGACGCATTAACCTGGGCACAAGGCAACGTGAATTCTGCCCGTTAGCCTCATGTGCTGTTATTTCCAAATTAAGATGCTTGCTCATGCGCCTCCAAATTTTTGCAACTTTAACATTTTTTTAACTGAAAAAACATGGTGGGCTGCTGGTGGACTGCCCTGGCGCCCCCACCTGGCGTAGCAGGTTTTCTGGGGGAAACCTTGACCTGACTGCAGTCGTTGCCATTACAGTGGTCCGACCAGGTTATGACATTTAGGGGAAATTTTTTATCTCGCATTGGGTTAAGCCAGCCTAGAAAATCAAATCATTTGAAAACTGCATTTTGTATTGACATTAGTTTGACATGAGTGACCTAAAAACAACTAGCTAAAAAAAGGGTGGGGGAAATCCCAACATACTAATGCTTTTTGTTTTTCCTGTCTGTAGCTTTCTTTCTCCCCATCAACGCCGATAAACAGCCATGTGAGAGTGCTGTGCCTGCTGGTCTCCCTGCTCCTGGACTGCTGTGGCCTGGCTGTGGTCTGTGGCCTGCTAGGAGCCTCCCATGGCATGCACACACTCTCTTTTATGGCTGCAGAGGTAATGGCCTTCAGTTACACCCCATTTAAAACATATGGAGATCAGCTTTTTTAACTTTAGAGAGCACGCTTTGTATAATTTGCAAATCATTTTAATCAATCTATATTGATAATATCCAGAGTTTTTCTTTTGCAGTGTCTGGTAATTTGACAATATATAATTTTGATTAATCTGTTAATGTTTGATTAAAATATTTTGCATGCGCTCAATCAATGCATTTAATTGTTTAATCAGTTCATAATGCTGTGAGATAGAGAGGCCTGTCATTTGAATAAATGAACTTGTCCCAGCTGTTCCTTCACTATGTGTTGCAACACCCTGGGGAAATTAGTGCTATTTTTATTGGTTATTCATATCTAATTCAATGGCGACATCATGGAAAATATCTTATCTGTAAATGATCTCATTGCACCCCCTACTCTCTCTCTTGATTTACTTGGCCCCGAATTTTATGAAGATTTCTGAATATTTTCTCAGTTTGTTTGTAAAGCCAAAATGCAGTTGTAAGATTGGTAATGATTAGTATGGAAAGTGATTTACAAGAAATTACATTGTTGAAATGTGTATATATATTTTTTTTTTCTCAGTGTTTGTTGGTGACGGTTCGCACTGGACATGTCATCATGAGGTAAGTCGTTTAAAACCCCGACAGTCAGCCGCCTCGTCGTGGGAGCAGTACTGATGAAGCCCCAGCTCAAATTTAGAAATGGGCTAAACTTAGCAACCATATTTATTTTCTTCTGGTTCTGTTAGTACCTGAGGACATTCAGCAGAAACTTTGACATAACTTTTAAATTTAGCAACTTCCTTTCTTGCGTTTAATTATCATTCAGAGCTGTGCATGACTTTGAAGTGGAAAGAAAAGAATACATGAGCATAAGGTTGTTTTTGCTTGTTTTTTTTTATTTTTATTTTTTTTTAGCAAATATAAATCTGAAACATACTGGATTGAGGGTATCCTTTTACTCTGGCAGCCTTAATTAAAATTATTATTATTCAATTAAAATCCAGTATAATTGAATGCCTTAATGGATTTCCTAATTTGTGAATAGAGTTCCCTTTCGTATGTAATTTAAGCTTTATCTCAGAAGAGCCGAATACAAACCGATTCAGATTATTTTTGAAATTATGAAACACTTTTAAACAAAGTCAGTGCATACCTTCTATGATTTTAACAGTTGTGTTTTACCCTCAGGTACTCCATCCATCTTTGGGATCTGAACCATCCAGGAACCTGGGAGAGCAAAGGCACATACGTCTACTACACAGACTTCATCATGGAGCTGGCTATGCTCTTTCTGGATCTGATGCATCACATCCATATGTTGGTGAGACAGGACATCAGACCAGTTTCTGAGCTAGAAATGAGTGTCTTGGACAGCAAACTAAGAGATTGGGTTTACAACTGTATGAATAGAGGCATTCACTGCATGTTTAGTCATACAACCCTCCAGGTGCTTTTACAGACCAGGATCACATGTTCAAATGGAAAACTGCAGAAAACAACAAGTGTTCATTATGCGCTTTGCTTTCACAATCAACATTTTGTGCCCAGTACAGTTCAAAAATGTAATTTAAAACATTATTCTACTGTTCGTACCTTACCTATATAAATGTTCATCTTGTTACAGCTGTTTGGTAACATCTGGCTGTCCATGGCGAGCTTGGTTATCTTTATGCAGCTGCGATATCTGTTCCATGAGGTCCAGCGCCGCATTCGCAGACACAAGAACTACCTTCGAGTCATCAACAACATGGAGGCCAGGTACTGAAGCAAACGATGCTCTCTTTATTAATCCCGTTATTTAAATTGTATATTTCAAATGTGCTTAAGATTTAACAAAAGGTGTTGGCAAAAGCATGGCAAAGCTGTGTTTTTTGATTTTTCTGCCAATACATTTCATACTTTTATTTATATATATTTTTTTTGTGGATTGTAAAGAGATCTCTCAACTGTGCTTTCCTTTTCTAAAATGTAATACTTTAAAAAGTCTTGGTGATAAAACTGTAATCATGTCATTGTTAATCCTTTATCTACAGTATTTCACAATAATACTTGCCCTTACTTAATATTTGCGTATTTAATTGCATTTTGTGCAGGTTTGCAGTTGCTACTGCAGAGGAACTGGCTGCAAATGACGACGATTGTGCCATCTGCTGGGACACCATGCTAACAGCACGCAAACTGCCCTGTGGCCATCTTTTCCACAAGTAAACAAGCCAGTGTTTCTGTCTTTTATATTTGTTTTTAAACCCTGTTTTGGACCAGGAGATTAAACCTTTGGGATGAAGTCTTTAACAAAGATGTGCTGGCCAAAACAGGTCTTATGCAATAAGCAAATGTATAATGTCTCCATGGTGGCTTTTCAGCTCTTGCTTGCGTTCGTGGCTCGAGCAGGACACGTCATGTCCCACATGTCGAACGTCCCTGAACATTAACGGGGACGGAGCTCCGGGTGGAAACCAGCAGCAGGGTCCTGGGTTGGAAGACAACATCGGTCCAGTAGGTGCTGCTCCAGAAGCTCGGCCACACATCAACCAACACAATCACTTCTTCCACTTTGATGGTAAGTCTGCCAGACACAGATCCAGCACTAAGTTGTGGAGGAAACCAAGACTCAGCTGTTGTTTTCTGTCTACATGTTCTTGCAGGATCTCGCATTGCCAGCTGGCTGCCAAGTTTTTCTGTTGAAGTAATGCATACCACTAATATCTTGGGCATGGCTCAGGCTAACAACTCCCAGCTTATGGCCATGGTAAGTTCTAATTTATCATCACTTGTACTTGCTCTGAGGTCAGTCTATTGTCACTTTTTCCTATTTTCAACACTTGTTGAAACATTTTCTTAACTTGATGCAAATATATTGATTGTTGGATGGCAAATGTTAAACAATGAGACCACAAGGGCATTTTTGTATTAATTATTTGTGAGATGTTTCTGAACAAAACAACTGGTGTAGAACTTCTAAGCTCCAACTTTTTAGGAAAAAATATTTTGTAGTCATATTGATTCTTGTGCTTCACCTGAAACTTCTAAAGAGAGAAAAATAATTGAGAAATTTTCCAGAACCTGCTGTCCCCCCCCCCACTCCCCGTTAATCTGTCTTTCCAATCATCCATTATTAGCATTCCATTCTTCCTTACATTCTGCATTTTTTTTTTTTTTTCAATTTACAAAACCTGATGACTGTAGAAATGTTTGCATAATAGTGAACTTTTGTATCCAATACAACTTGTTTGGACACTTTGGATGTTTGTTTCTGAAAAAGTGTAATTTTTATATGTATAATATATTCTAACACACCTGAATAAAATAAATGGCTCAACAGAAAACCAAAATAATGTGTTTCTGGTCCAAAAGGCCCATCAGATTCAGGAGATGTTCCCTCAGGTGCCCTCCTACCTTGTTCTTCAGGACCTGCAGCTGACCCGCTCTATTGAGGTCACCACAGACAACATTTTGGAAGGACGAATCCAGGTGCCTTTCCCTGCGCAGGTTAGCGAAGCCATATTTCATGTCGAGTTTTCCATATGAACACGCAGGTTTGCTTTGTAGATATTCTCCTCCTGTTCTTATTTTCCTCTCGTTGTTAGGCCATAGAGCGCGGTCCGCTTCAGGGGAGCCAAGCAGAAGATGAGCAGCCAGGTCCCAGCGGAGAAGCAGAGCAGAACCCCAGTGAGTCGGATAACATGGAGGCCAGAGGCGGTCGCTTCTCCAAGTCTGCCGAGGAGAGGCAGAAGATGCTAAAGCTGAGAAAAGAAGAAATGCTCCAGCAAGCGCGCAGGTTGGCTTATTACATTTGAGTAGAGATGCACATCAATTTGTTTTGATGTTGAAATAAATTTAGTGGAAGTAAAATTGTACCAAAAAAGTGATTATAAAACATTAATTGCGAGTTTAATTTCTTTTATTTTGCCAATGAGCATCTAAAAAGTCAGATCTACATGAGATGTCTTGGGTTTCTGCCACGCCTGTTACCTTTTTCATGTTAAATTTACTTTCATAACGGCTCTTCCTGGCTCTCCTCCTCCACCTAGGAGGTTTCTAAACAAGGGTCAAGAAGATAATGAGGAGGACTTGCCCAGACTGGAAGAGGACTCTCTTGCAGAACTGGACTCCACTGTGCTGAGGCGTAGAACCATGGCAGCAGCTGCAGAGAGACGCATGCAACACCAAGAGGATCCTGCGCCCTGAAAGGACTTGGGCAAGAAAGTATACCACTTCATCATCCTAAGAGGCAACAAGACCTATTTCAGCCTTTCCCCATTTGGTCTAGTCAATAGTTATCACCTTTGTAAAATTCTTAATTAAAAAGCATTGCAAATATGGCCTGTGGACTGTTCTGGGCAGCCTGAAGAAGGTGAGACTATTGAAAGTGGCCTCTGCTATTCCATCCTGAGTATTTGGAGCATAATAGAAAGTGATGGGTTGTGGCAAGTAAGACTTGCAAGGTTGCATCGCCCTCTGCTCACATGCTACGCATTGCAACCACCAGCTTAGACAGTATCTGTCAATATTTGGACTGACTGTCAAAAACGAGCACATTTTGCATTCAGACATAATTACAAGGACACATTTTTTGAGCGTTGTCGGAAAGTGTCATTTCTAGATGAAGCTACTATGAGTCTTTTTATTACTTTTGGTCTCTTGCTTTGCTAATGGCAGAAACACCATATTCCTGATGAAGAAATTCATCTGATCTATTTGTGTGTACATTTGAATAGTTTCAACTGTGAAATAAGTAGCAAAGCTTTCATTTCTTACCTTGGAGTAAGAGAATGTCACTTTAATATTGGTCAGCCTTTCAGTCAACCATGAATGTTTCTGTCAAAAGAAATGCTGCAAACAAAGTGTTTTGTTTTTGACCCACAAGGGTTGTTCTGTGTTAAGTGTTATATCACCCATTGTAAACAGTTTGCATTTTGTTATTCAACAAGATGGTCAAAGTTTGGCATGTAAATCTTTTTCTAATGCTGATTTCCAGCAAATGGGGACGGATAACATTTTTTGTGCAAGTACACTGGGTGTTTTCCTCTCTTTTTAAAATGACCCTCAACTGATGAGCAGGTAAATGTTTTCAGTCGAGTGTGGGGGTTTTAAGTGATATTTATAGGGTATAAAGTTGTTTAGTCTGCAGCAGCTGCACTTGCTGCATGTTCCTGGTGGATGTTAAGAATCTTGAATACCTTACCTATAAAAAAAAAAAAAATATTTTAGTACCTCAGCAAATTACTGGACCTAAAATGTTGTGCTTGTTTAACTCCTATAAATCGACTGAATTAAGATCTATAACGAGACTTCTGGGTAACTCATTTGTGCTGCCATTGTGTAATCTGCAAACTAAAAAGGAAAACCTTAAAAGCCACTAACTTCATTTGTTTCTAAAGTACACCAATGGACAGAGAAACTTTGTCTCTTGAAGCTTGAATGCGTTCCTGATTGAGACATATCAACAGACAAAGGAGTGGAGATTGTGGATCACTGCAGTGTATTAAAAAAGACGGTTTCAAAATGCATGAAATGTTGACGAGCCATTTTGTGTCCATACACCAAAGATCAGCCCTAAAGCTTACACTAGAAGCTAAAGTGTTATAATTCTTTATTTTGTATTAATTTTAGTTCTCTTGGTCAGGAGAGAACTAAATTATAAATATATAATCCAGAAACTGGAATTTTTTTTTCTCAGTTTTTTACTAAGCAACTTTAAAAGCCCATTACTTTTACCTGCTCATGGTTTCCTTTCATAACTATTACTAATTTAATCAAGAATCAGATTCTTTTTTTTATTTTTTTTGTGGATTGAGCTTTCCCATATTTTGTGCCTAAATCAAGGATGGTTTAGTTAATTTCTGTAAATTTAGTTTTTGTAAAATATGTTGATATGAAAGACTCAATAAACAGAGCTACAGCTTTTCAACAAATGTGTATTTTTTTTTCTTTTTCTGTGTTTTAAAGAGCATGGTATTGTAAAATGAAATTCCTTCACATTTATTTTTAATGTACATCACCTTTGAACTTTTGACTCCAACAAAATTGGTTGATGGATGTCAAAGTTCCTGAGACTCATAAAAGGACACGGAACTACTGTAGTATCTATTTACTTTAGATTGCCGTAATTGGATTGTTTTGATGTCATTATGCTGCACCCTTAACCTCATAGAAATGTGTTGGTCATGACTGATCCAACTCTGTGTGCCAGCTCAAGATTGTTAAACAATTCCTTCACTCCAAAGTAATTTCATCGAGATGCCAGAGTGCACAGATCATTTGGAATTCCTAATTTTGAGAATCTCTGTAATCGTGTCAAAGCATGGCTAGATGTTGACCCACCATGAGAGGAGAACTGACTGTGAGCGACCCTTCGTTTGAGCCAAATGATGCGGATCCCAAACGAAGAGCCGCAATTCTCATCACTTCAGGATCTATGCCACGTCATACGCTGTTGGGCGGAAGCAGCAGCCACAACACCCACGGTGCTCTGCGTAAGTATGAAGCCCAGCCTCATTCAGAACTAACGCGTATCCCTGTTCATTATATCCGTGTGGGAATTCAGCTGGACAGTATCTCACTGGGTTTTTCACTGGTAAGCTAACAGTTCTGCTCGGTTATCAACATTTAGTTGTAGTTGTATTTTGTACACTGGGAAGAAGAAGTTCCTGGAAACGGCTCGGTTAGATCGGTTTGCTTGAGTTAAAGTGGCCTCGTGTAGGTATCAGGACACAAGTCATTGAAAGCTAACAAATTTTACTTTTTAAATGTTTATGTCAGTGAAGGAGTTGTGTTATCAAGGATACGTATTTTACAATGTGCTACTGGTAGATTAGCTTTTAGTTATTGATTCACACAGTACATCCTTGTGTTCTGACTCATAGATGGGTTAAGAGCAATAAAGTGTAAAACTATATCGTGTTAACATGGAAACTCAATTTAAGGCAGGGCTAAATCGGGAAAAGAGATGAACCACTGAAGATTGTATATTCTGGACTGTGCCTGGCCTCATCCTGGAAACTTAGAATCATGACTGGCGCGTCATGCTGTCAAAAGATGTGTGTTAGTAGTAGGTGTGACTGTAATCTTGTTCAACTTGTTTCGTAATCTTCAGGACCTGAAAATGTTTCACAGAAGGAAGCTGTAGTTCTCAGGTCAAAGGTTTGTGTCACCGAGCAAATATATTCACTGTCTGGACGGAACAAGTTGGTATGCATGTGTTTTACAATTAAACTGAAGAAAAATGTATAAAGGTTTTGTGTCTTAAAATACCATTATTTTAAATTTGATGTCTGCGTGTCTTCTAGACAGAGATTGTGGAATGCTGCTGGACGAGACTCCACTTTTTGATCCCTCTTTGCTTAAGGAGTTGGACTGGAACAGCAACGCCGTGTCCTTCTCTCCGCCCATCTCACCAACCAACCCAGGAGATGACCTGGAGCTCAGGCCACTGTGTACAGCAGATTTTAATAAAGGTCAGTCAGGATTACTTATTTATACCTAAAAAATCTGAATACTTCATGAGCCATGAATCGTATTTTCAATTTGACAGGGAGATGTAATTGACTTCCTTTGTTGCTTTTGTTTTCCAGGATTCTTTCAAGTTTTAGCTCAACTTACCAAGACTGGCGATGTCAC
Organism: Poecilia formosa; assembly: GCF_000485575.1. Classification (NCBI taxonomy): domain Eukaryota; kingdom Metazoa; phylum Chordata; class Actinopteri; order Cyprinodontiformes; family Poeciliidae; genus Poecilia; species Poecilia formosa. The sequence continues at coordinate 62,354 of NW_006800041.1, forward strand.
GCCAGAGCAGTTTGTTAGTAAGTTGCACTTAATGCTGCAAAAATAATTAACCTCTTAATAATTCTACCATCAGGGTTTTCAATGTCTTTGACTGCAAATCTTGCTACCACTATTAAATTGATTAAACTCTACATCTGCAGTATTGTCACACACAGGAGGAATTGGAAAAAAAAATTGTCATTTAATTCAACAATACAGTATATATTCATATACTTTATGGACTCATTACACACAGAATTGTATATTTTAGCAACAAGTGAGAATAACCAGGTAAGGCTAGATGAAATTATACTGTAGTCCTTGGGTGTCAAACTCCAGTCCTCTAGGTCCGCTGTCCTGCAGTTTTTAAATGCGTCACAGGTACAAAACACTGGAATGAAATGGCTTAATTACCTCGTTCTTGTGTAGATAAGTTCTCCAGCGCCTTGCTAATGACCTAATTATTCTATTCAGGTGTGGTGCAGCAGAGGCACATCTAAAAGTTGCAGGGCAGTGGCCCTTGGGGACTGGAGTTTGACACCTGTGCTGTAGTCGAAACTCAGACAACACAGACTGATACGTTTCTGAAATAAAATCAAACTTCCTTCTGTGCACAAACTAGTTCCAGTTCTCCTGAGAAAGTGCACCACAATAGACCATACACACTGAGAAGTGGTGGAAAAGGCCTTGGGGAAGTCACAATATAAACATTATAGCACACATTGTATTATTATTATTATAAAGTTTATTTGATGGGGACAGACACACATCGACATACACAAACTGAAAAAAACGGCAGTCCCATGTTTGCATTATGGTGCAATAGCAACAGCTAATTGTCCCTAGTTGGGCTTTTTAAAAAATAACTTTAAAAAATTGAAGTGATAATCATTTAAAATAGCACAACATAATGTATACAAACAGAAAAATGTAAAACATCAAAAATGGGTACAGTTCTATTTTTGACATAACCAAAGTTTTGTTTGATTTTTGAACGTACTAAAACTGTTTACAGACTTTAAATGAACAGGAAGTGAGTTCCAAACTGCCGATCCTCTCACAGACAGAGCACTTTGAGCAAAAGTGGTTCTTCGAAAGGGGACCTTACAATTTCCATCCAAAGATGCTCTGGTAGATCTGCTGTTGCCCTGCAGTCTCTGTATACAATCGCTTAATGGTGTAGGTGCAAGTCCATTTAAACACTTAAAAATCTATTTTCATACATTATAATTTAGAAAATTTGTAAAATCCAAAATGCCAAATTTAACCAAAATGTGACAGTGATGGAATCTAATCGGCTTTTGATATAAAACCTTTAAGGCCCGATTATAGAGACTTGCTAATGGTTTGACTATAGTTTGATTAGTCTGAGACCAGACGGTAGCTCCGTAGGTAAAATGTGAGAAGATCAGTGAGTTCAAAAACATCTCTGCACAGTGAAGTGTCAAACAATGGCTAATAATTTTAAAACAATTTATATTTGATCTCACAGTTTTGCAGATTGTATCATCATGGCTCCTAAAATTGTAGAAAACAATTTTCTACAATTTTAGGGAAAACCATTAATTAAAAAAAAAAGGTTTGTCTTTTAGAAAGTTGTCCTGTTTTCTGTTTGTTCTAGGTAAGTTCAAGCACATGAAGTCAACAGGAAACTACTATGTTGTCGTCGTGGAGGATAAAAACCTGGGACAAATTATTGCCACAGCCACGCTTATCATTGAACACAAATTTATTCATTCCTGTGCCAAGGTACAACACACTGACCAAGAAGCAAAGATCCAGAGCAAAGAGCCATGATCTCTTTCCATTCTCCCTATCACCACTTATTAGTTACACATTAATGCACTGACTATTAGAAGCCTAATATTCAGTCGGCTTGTTTTTTCTTCTTTTTTTACATGTACATTGCTTTTCTAAAATCAAGACAAATAAATTTCACCTTGTAAATACAACAGATTCAGAAAAATGAACAAAATGAAGATCTGCTGCCTTTATTTTTTATTGGTAGAGAGGCCGGGTGGAGGAGGTGGTTGTCAGTGACGAATGCAGAGGGAAGCAGCTCGGGAAACTGTGAGTAGGCCTGTGCAAACCTGACAGCCCACATAGCTTTTAAACTTAAAGGGTAAATATTTGCTTTACTGCTGCAGTAGCTTTTAGTCAGAGTTTTGTTTTTCCTCATATAGTGTGATATCAATTTAATTATGGAATGATGAAGGCATTCTAAAAACTGAATGTTTTTCCCAAAACTTTAAAATAAAGATCAGACACAGAGTTGTTAGGGAGGTTCCCAAAAGTTTCTAGCAAGTACTGGTTATGTTTAACATGTAAGAGCAATGTCCTGTACCCTGTCCGGACCAATAAATTGTAAGTTGTAAGCATGAATATCCCCCAATGTTAGGATGTATTTATAGTCTGATGAAACTAAACATAAACTTTGTGCCACAGTTAGAAAATGTTTGACAGAAACATGACCAAAAATACCATTCGCAGAGTTGAAACATGGTGGTGGCAGCATCATAAAACGGGGTGACTTTTTTTTTCTTTTTTAGTCAGTTGTAGTCTCATTATTACATCACAAGACCTGGCATATTTTAAGAGGTATTTTGACCTTTGACAGCCGCTGTACATAAAATATCTTGTCTCTTTCTTCTTGCAGGTTGGTGTCAACACTTACTCTTCTCAGCAAAAAACTTAACTGCTACAAAATCACTCTGGAATGTGCGCCCAAAAACGTGGCTTTCTACCAAAAATTCGGTTATACCTCTTCGGATGAAACTTACATGCAGTGCAGATTCTTCGACTGAGGAGAGCTGCAGCTTTAACCACCTCAGTTTTTGGGGCATGGACTGTTTTTATATCTGATATCAGCACTTGCGATGGGGGTCTTCAGCACTAGCGCCCTGGTTTGCTCTTGCCTGACAAGGTATTTTAATTTCTGAAAACTTGAGTGTCAGTTCATTGAAGCTCAGTTTGACAATAATCCGCCTGACCAGGGTGGGTGTTTGCTGTTATTTTCCCTTCATCCGTCTTAAAGAATGTATGTGTTGTCTTACTTTCCCAGAGAAAAAGGGTAATGAGTACAAAAAGGACAAATCTAATTTGACTGCTACACTACAAGTAAAGACAATCCTACAAAAACATTAAATTTGGCTTTTATCATATGGAAAAAAGTAATGCTTTTCCCCACGTTACTTTTAAGCTACGCATTCTCATTGTACAATTTGGCCTTATAGTTTTCTGCCACCAATTAATAGCAACTGTTGACATTCATGAGGAACCACCATGATATCTGGGTTTTGTTTGGGTTTCACTTTTCTAGTCTGATTGGTACGAAGTGCTCTTTTTTTCAGCTTATCGGTTTTGCTGTTGGGATCCTAGAATGAAGTTTTGAATACAAGAAGACTGTTAAACTATTTCCAGTGAAGAAAAAACATTTTCAAAGGCGGTAGTAATAATTTGATAAGGGTGTTTTTTTTTTTAGTTGGTTAACTGGATTTAGCATTAAGCATTTTGTAAAAGAAATGACAAGTGATTTTTGTAAATTCACTTTTATTTAAGCTTTTGTAGTTGAGTTTTATAATTATGCTTTTATTCTGGGGAAGATATTTAAAATAACTTATTTCCAAATGTAAATCCAATAAAATATTCTATGATCAAGAGTTTCACATTTTTCTGCTATGAAATTACTCAACAGATGAAGTTGTTAGTCGGGGTTCTTTTTGCATGAATTACTGCATCAGTGGTATGCACTATGGGCACAGGATGCTTAAATCTCTGCTTCATTTTTAAATGCCTAATTCCTCTTGAGGAATTTGGCATCTAGTTCTGCATCTTTCTGTCACATTTCTTTCCATTCAGCTTTCAAGTCATGTGCTGGAAAAAAGCACTATAGTCATTAAAAATTGCTTCTTTTTCTGGCAATTTGAATTTGGTAGCTTTAGATGCAAGCAAAATAATGAAAAAAAAACTATATATATATATATATATATACACACACACACTTTTTGAACTGAGAAACTTTTTAAATCTAATCTTTGATTTGTGCCTGAACTCTAAGCATAAAGGCTGAAAAATGTTGCGGTCCACCAATTGCTGGAAAATGAGCGTTGAACAAAGTGTAGAAGTACATAAATAATGAAGACATTACTACAGTACTCAGGACTTGTTTTTATTAAGCAGTGTTTAGCATTTTTCTGTTGACTGTTAGGCCTTATTAGTTCATCACCTTATTACTCCTGAAATAAAGGCATAGCTACTCCTTTCGTCCTCCGCTGGGTGACATCTTCACTTCGCTCCCTTATGTAGACATCCCCGATTAGATTATTTTCACTAATTCAAGTATTCAAAGTGCATTATTGCAATACTGTCCCGCTGCAAATGCAAAATGCTTAAATACTATAAAACTGCAAAAAAAACAAAAAAAAAACAACTAACATCAGTGCATCCTGCTCAAATAACAAAACAGTTATCCATTTTGACCATTGTTCACTAGTCCATGTCTCAGACATGGGTAAGCTGTCCTCCCACCCCCTTTCCCATTCCCCTTAGAAAAAGTTCAAATATTTACATTTTTAATCCCATTAAAAATGTAAAAAAAAACATGAAGAAAAGAGTGCACAGTGCCACACAGCTTAAAGTCCGTAAAGCTCAGCTGTTCTGTGTTGCTGTGACCTGCATTGCTCCAAAATCTTCATCCTCCTCCAGGCTGCGTTTGCGACTTCCTGTCAAATAAATGTGATTTGGTCACAAATAAAACTTCACACCAGTCACATAACGGTTGTTTTATATGAAAAGACACAAAAAGAAAATGTATCATTGCAGCCAGCTTGGAAGAAATTTGGTCACCACTGCTCTATCAGCAATGATTTGAACAATTTTTTTTACAACACTGGTTAATTTTTACAAACCAGAGATGGTTCATCTTGAACAAACCTGGCATCCCAGCTTGTAGAGAGAACGACCTGCCCAACTCTATTGGTGACATCATTTTAATGGTCAGTTTGGCCAGATAGATTGCTTCATATTCCTGCAAAAAGAACCAAAATAAATCCTCATAACTACAATAACCAAATAATTCAGGTGACATTGCCAATTAGTGACATTGTATAAGCCAATTAGTGAATTGGCGTATACTCCAATTCACTAAGCTCAGGCTTGTCCCATACCAATACTGTTAATTTGTATTTTATTACCAGATTATGGGTTCATAAACTCAAATATGTATTATGGGAAAAGTATCCAGGGCACATTTACCTATTCTGAGTATTCAACATGAATATATTATTAATTGCCACTGCAATAACACTGTACATTTTTTCCAACAAATTAAAAAATTTGCACCAAACAAACCACTATCACATTAAGAAACCCAATGTATTTACATGTACACAATCTCTAGAATACATCAAAGGTGTTTTATTACCACACATCTCACTGTTAAACACATGTTAATAGAGTCCTAAAACTTATGCACATTAAATCATAACCATATTAAGATTTTTAAGTATGCTAACATACTTGCTAACTGCATATATCAGGTTTAATCGTGTCTTACCTGCAGTTGGTGGACAAAACCTACGTTGGGGTTGATGCAAAATCTCCTCTCCTGTACGTAGCTGAATGCATCCCTGCAGTTACAATCACAGTTAATCCGAAAGCTTTATAAACTGCACCGATGAAGACTTTGTGGCAAGAGCCGTAGGTGGCAGCTCTTGTTTACTGGAAACAAATTACCTGTACTTCATCCCAAATGTTTCCATAAGGTAGGCAATCACTAAGGCAGCACTACAAGAAGCAAACATAGTAATGTTACTTAGACAGATGATTCAATTTTATTTTCTGAATAAAAAACTACTGATCAGTGAAGATGTAAAACATTACATAGCTAAAAATGTTTTAGTTCATAATAAGAATCTGTTTTTTTAATCTACCTAAAATTCTAATATACATAGATTATATTTAAATGTTGTAAACCATACTCTAATATCAACAGAGATAAAACCTGGAAAAATGTCATTTGAATTAGTGAGTTTCTTCTTAAATATTTATCAAAATGTTTAATTTTTATTTTTAAATCCATTTCATTTTCTTGATGCACCAAGGGTGGGAAGATATCACTGAAATACATATCACAATATAAACATATCAGTCAATATCAATAATTATTGGTTAGTTTTTTGTTTTAAATATCTGAAATACTAAACTGGTAGTGTGATATTTCCTATTTTTAAGCAGTTATGAGAGCAAACATTAAACTTCTACTGCCAAAGTTACTCAACAGGTTGTTGCTGGGTAACCAGAGAATGGGTGAGTTGCTAGGTAACCGAAGACTGAGTGAGTTAGTTGATGCCATCAACCTTGCTCAGCTGGCTGTGAGAGGTTGAGAAGCTGAAGTCTTTCCTCTGCCTACATCCCCCAGAATGCTGTGTGGTTCTGGGCCAGAATTCAGTAAAATTATTGAATACTGAAACAGAGGCATTATGTATTGACATTGATCATGTGTCTGTATACATATTCTGTTTTAGATTGATTTGCTGTCCAGCCCTTGATGCACCTTCACTTTAGGAGCCTCTTGTGTTTTTTTGGCCTAAAATTACACACATACAACAAAGTAATGCCTTACCTTCTCGATATCCCTGCATTACCATGAACCAGCACTTTTCCTACAGGAGCAAAACACAGGTCACTTAATTGAACAGAAAAATATTTAAAGCATAACAAACAGCAAGGAAACTTACCATCTGTTGCCAAGCAGCTATCAATAAACTCTTTAGTCTGCAAAAAGGAAATAAAAGACAGTATATTGTAAATGCCAATGCTCTTTGAGTGAATAAAATGTTTTTTTTTCTACAAGGCCAAACCTAATCCATGACTTACCATAGGAAAAAAACGAATTATATTTTCTACTGGATTGTCAGCAATATCTAAAACAAGATATCTACAAGAAATATATGAAATTATTGTCACTCAAACAATAAGCATACATAGCGTTCTGAGCATATTGTATGTGTGTTACCTTACCTAAATCTATGAGAGAAATTGGGTTTGATAAAATTGGCTTCAATGTCTTGGCGAACACAAATGATGTGTGTTATGCCGTGTCTCTCAAGAGTTGGCAGCTAGAAGAAGACAAAACAGAACAGTGAGAGGTACAATTAAAATCAGCTTTATTTTCTTTTAGAAATACATGTGTTCATTTGGATGATTCTTGATAGTATTACCTTGCTTTTCATTGCAGCAGAGTAGGGCCCTAAAAACAGTCCAGGTAAAATCTCCTGAACAGAAATATACATAATGACACACCATCAGCAAAAACACATTTCATGGTTTAGCTGCTACGCTGCACACCAAGTACAGCAGAGCGGTGCTTGTCTGACAGGCGGTTTGGTAAGATTCCTATCTTTTAATATCACATTTATGAGGAAACTAAAATGAACATAAATTAAATGATGCTTTGCAGACAAAACGCTGATCAGGCATAACATTATGACCACTGAGGAGTAAAGGTTGGCCTGTCCAGTCTGAGTAATCTGCTGATAGAACCAACAATGGGCACAAGAGCTCCAGAACCGGAGAAAGGTGCAATAGAAGAAGGTGGCTTTCATTTTCTGTTCAATCATGTAGACAGCGGAGTACATTGCTTTTCTGGGAAACACACCATACATTAACAAGGAGGATTTTAACTATGTAACCCAGAATGTTCTGATTTAGCCTTGTACGGTTTTAATAACAAAAAAAAAGAAAAAAAAGAAGAAGGACATTTTATCTAAATACATTGGCTGAGTCATAACTCCTCCCTCTGCAGGCATTTTAATGACTGTCCAGGATATCCAGTGAATGTGGGAGGGAGGCTCCTGTTGCAATAAAAAGCTGTGATTACAAAAATAAAACTACAATTGCTAACCGCGATGCTATCCCAGCGATTAGACTTCTGTAAATGTACTACATAATGGTCTAAATATCTGTAACTAATTTTACAGGAATTTGCCAAAATATAAAACTCTCACTTCTGAAGTGATTGCTCCTGTTGTCACAATTACAGCCTGGCATCAACCCTGAGACAAATTTTTAATTACTTCAAAGTTAGCATGGACTACTAGACCCACTGTTGACATGTCTCTAAGGAAAATCATCTCTGCTGTATGACAGTCATGAGACTGTCATACAGCAG
>NW_006800041.1:85391-86833 GCF_000485575.1 Poecilia formosa
AGCATGGACTACTAGATCCACTGTTGACATGTCACTAAGGAAAATCATCTCTGCTGTATGACAGTCATGAGACTGTCATACAGCAACATTCTTCAATCAGAAGCCTCTTAGATTTGTTGCAATGACTGACTGCTACTGGATCCCCACAGCATCCCCACCTACAAAGACTCTTTGAAGATACTTTAATGAAATTAGTAGCACCAACATTTAATTTCTCTTTGGGATAAATAAAGTATTTTTAAACTGAATTTGAATTAAAGTGAATGTTTTTTAGCTGCAGTATAGGAACCAACAGACTATTAGGCAAATGGCTATAATGTTATGCCTAATCTTAATCGGTGAACATTGAACATATTGCTATATACCCACTCATTATTTAGGTAAATGAGGTAGACAAATTAAAGTAAAATACTAGACTTTGACATAAAATAAATGTGTAGCTTCTAGCTACGCAAAATAAAGTGTTTGTTTAGGCTTAAAAACCTTTTGTGAATTTCCCACATGCAGTAATGTAACATACCTGCATGTCTCTTCTCATCGGATAAGCCCAGTCCTGCAACAGGAAGATGTATAAGCACGTTTAGAGCCTCAGAGGACAATTACTCCAACTTTATGTTGATGTGTGCATTCGCGGCTAATGCCTGTTAGCTTCTCGGTGTTGATTACGTCAAGAAATCCATCAACATTAACGGTTTTAAACACAAACAGTTTGTCGTGTATCAACAACACTTGGTCATATCCGCAAAATGTCCCACAAAAAGGCCATAAGAGCGTATATTTTCTCCTGCTGAAAAATAAGGCTGTTTGTTAGCTTGGGTTAGCTGCTCACAGGCAGTGTACGCTAGGCAAGCTGATGGTCTCTCACCAGAAGCTCCTCCTTGGTCGCGGGTAGAGACGGGAACTGCAGTTTGTTTTCCTCCTCCATTCTGCCGTGTGTTCCGGCTTCACCGGCTGAAAAGATGATTTTCTTGTCACAGTGGGGTTAGCTGGATAAACGATACAATTTGTGAAGAGGCTCAACGTGCGAGTCCGCCATGCTGTTACCTGACAACAGTGTCACGTGACGCTTCAGCCGACGGCAAGAAGGAGGGGAAGAAGCGCAAAGATGGAATAAAGGGAGGTGGGAATGGCGACATCTAGTGGCCATTGCACGAAAAACGGACACACACGCAAGAAAATCAGGTTTAGATATTTTTTCTCTTGGTTGAGCTTTGACCCTGATTTTTAATTAAGGGGTACCCAAGGGCGTAGGAACGAGTCTGTCATTGGGGGGGACGCATATCGGAAACCTGACAGATCAGTAAATAGCTTGAGCATAATTGTCAAACAATTATGCCATCCAGGGCGGTGCAGGGACACTAAAGGGGCAGGTGCTCAAAAAAAAGGGCACATCTCACCGCATTCTAGGACAGAATATTAACAAAGCCTCACAGCTTTCAGAG
>NW_006800041.1:87736-120967 GCF_000485575.1 Poecilia formosa
TCAGATCCATGTTTTTGTTACAAAGCTCTTGATTTACCAATTTGGCAACCTTAGGGTGGCTGGAGTCACCTTTAGAGAGAGGGGAGCATGGACTACTAGATCCACTGTTGACATGTCACTAAGGAAAATCATCTCTGCTGTATGACAGTCATGAGACTGTCATACAGCAACATTCTTCAATCAGAAGCCTCTTAGATTTGTTGCAATGACTGACTGCTACTGGATCCCCACAGCATCCCCATCTACAAAGACTCTTTGAAGATACTTTAATGAAATTAGTAGCACCAACATTTAATTTCTCTTTGGGATAAATAAAGTATTTTTAAACTGAATTTGAATTAAAGTGAATGTTTTTTAGCTGCAGTATAGGAACCAACAGACTATTAGGCAAATGGCTATAATGTTATACCTAATCTTAATCGGTGAACATTGAACATATTGCTATATACCCACTCATTATTTAGGTAAATGAGGTAGACAAATTAAAGTAAAATACTAGACTTTGACATAAAATAAATGTGTAGCTTCTAGCTACGCAAAATAAAGTGTTTGTTTAGGCTTAAAAACCTTTTGTGAATTTCCCACATGCAGTAATGTAACATACCTGCATGTCTCTTCTCATCGGATAAGCCCAGTCCTGCAACAGGAAGATGTATAAGCACATTTAGAGCCTCAGAGGACAATTACTCCAACTTTATGTTGATGTGTGCATTCGCGGCTAATGCCTGTTAGCTTCTCGGTGTTGATTACGTCAAGAAATCCATCAACATTAACGGTTTTAAACACAAACAGTTTGTCGTGTATCAACAACACTTGGTCATATCCGCAAAATGTCCCACAAAAAGGCCATAAGAGCGTATATTTTCTCCTGCTGAAAAATAAGGCTGTTTGTTAGCTTGGGTTAGCTGCTCACAGGCAGTGTACGCTAGGCAAGCTGATGGTCTCTCACCAGAAGCTCCTCCTTGGTCGCGGGTAGAGACGGAAACTGCAGTTTGTTTTCCTCCTCCATTCTGCCGTGTGTTCCGGCTTCACCGGCTGAAAAGATGATTTTCTTGTCACAGTGGGGTTAGCTGGATAAACGATACAATTTGTGAAGAGGCTCAACGTGCGAGTCCGCCATGCTGTTACCTGACAACAGTGTCACGTGACCCTTCAGCCGACGGCAAGAAGGAGGGGAAGAAGCGCAAAGATGGAATAAAGGGAGGTGGGAATGGCGACATCTAGTGGCCATTGCACGAAAAACGGACACACACGCCGCTTGTAAAGTTACACAAAAAGAAATTAACAGTAATATTGGTTTATTTAGCCTGTCATAGAGAGAGAAAAATGGGCCAGCAACAGACTCCATGTTTATCTTTAAAAAAAAAATAAAAATACATTCTTTTAAATACTGACCTGGTATTTTGTTTATCTTGTGTCTTTCATTTCTTCGTCTTTAACTTCTGTGTCAGCAGCTTTCAAGTAGCTATTTACATTTCTTTGTAGGACACAGAAAAACACTTAAGCTTCAAAGTTCACACAGATCTGCTTGGTGCAAAGCAACACTGAGCAGACCTTCAAATAAGCCAAGTGAAAAAAATAGGCATTGCATTAAAAAATAAATCCAAGAAAAATGTTTAATGTAGGAAAACATTCCACAGGTGTGCAATCTCAAATATCCATGTTAGAATATTTAATTACAGGGGTTAGGTCCCTGACTATTCCTTCACAAGTTTTTCACAGGTGCTTAAATATTCTCAGTGTTTGAGTTTCCTAATATGTGAACTGCACCTGCAGTAAATCTTGGAAAGTGAAAATAATTTGTGTGAAGCAAAAGCTTCTTTGAGTTTTTAGTTATTTTCTACATGTGACTGTCTTCTGCATCCAAATATTTCTGGAGTAACATTTCTGTGTTCTAAAGTTTTGTTTGATAAAAATGATAAATGTCAAAAGCCTGTCTGAGAAGAAGTCATGTGGACGTATATGAGGCATGCGTTTTTGGCTTCTTATCCTTATTTTGAAGCAAGCACAAAAATCTCAATTTCAAAATAGTAACTATAATACTCTTTGCTTAGTGGCACTCGTAACATGAGTGTCAACAAATATTTCCTTCAAACCTCTTTTGTCAAATGTTTGCATAAGTTTTCAGTTTAAGTTTTTCCTTGCATTATATATCAATAACTATACCTGATAGTGGGTAAGGAAAACAACATTTGTAAAGTTGTGTGAATAATTTGTACTTGCTTGTGTTGTTGTCTCTGAGTCGTGGCGTCTGTTTGCTGCTATCTTATTCTTCAGTGTTTTGCTTACCATTGAGAGAAGATCTCCCTTTGTTCACATATACATGTGAACAAAGATGAAATCTTTGTATCTGACACAGGATTGAAAGTGTGTGCGTGTTTGTGTTTGTTTTATGAGTGAGTTTGTTTGTGAGTTCATATAATGGACCATTGCTTTGCAGCACAGCTGGTCAGCATGCAAGGACACAGTAAAAAATTGCTTCCTTATCAGATACCGAACAGAGATATTTCCTGCTGCTTCTATTCTGCTGACACACACTCGTCCCAAATTAGTCTTTGAAGAATATCAGTTACACACATTTCACTTTGGAACACATTCCTCATCGGTTTTTTTCTTTTTTTCTTTCCAGCTTCAGCTTCTGTTTTCAAGGCGCTCTGTGTGAGGTGATCCCCTGTACAGTGCAAATCTCCCAGAATTAGTTGCTTCTTATGATCAGCCCTACAGGATGGGAAAATGAATAACAGTTCAATTATGCAAACATCACTAGCTCTTGAAGAATGTAGGTGCCGTTTTAGAGAAAATGTACATATTGATAGTCTTACAAATGTCAGTGCTGCACAGAAGAAATACAGCAAAGTGTATTTCTCGCACCTGTCAGTGTGTAAACTAAAACTGTATTTATCCATTCTTGGATCCAGTGGACTTTTCTATGCCTCAATGTTTCTCTGAGGGGAACAATCAAACCGGCAGTCTTCTCTTTTGGATAACCAGGTGGTAGACATTCATCACAGGAGGAAATAGGGCAAAAAGACTGAATGCAAGTTTGGTCATAATGCATTGGCTGGAATTGCTCTACCAGAATCGCCATGTTTAAAAAAAGCCATTTTAAATAGATTTCTTGAATCCGCATTAATTTGGCCATTTTCCCAGTCCCTTTTTTCACCAAGACATTAATACTGACAGCAAGAAGACAGGGGACTGCAGTATATAAAAACAATGCAAGGTTGGTAACTACATTTGCATACTGCTTGGAAATGAATCTTGTATTCATTTAAAACTGCATTTTCAGAACAAAAAAGAGCTTCACACTCTGCTGAATGTGAGTATTTTGTGTACCGGTAAAACAGCCCCTAAGAAAAACTTTGACAGAATGATAAAGAAGACAAAAACAAACTCATCCGATTACTGGCTGTTTTCTGGAAGGAAACTGAAAAACATTCCTATTAATAATGAAAAGACTTATCCATAAGTCTAACTCAAAAAATAATATAATTATGAGAGAGATATCACAGCGACTGCTCTTCATAAGGGTGCAGCCAGACAACGGGAACACATATAGAGCATAACCTGAAAATCTGCCTCAAGTGTGGGGACTGTACTTTGTCATAACTTATTTTTATATTCAGTGATTTCACTCATGCAAGCTGACTTTAATCCCCAAAGAATATTATGAAAAGCCCCCCTGCCTCTTCAAAAAAAAGCTTCCTCTACTTTCATTAATAAATGCCATCAGCATCAGTGAAGAGAAACTTTGCTCTCTTGGGAAACTATGGTCCCACTGTGAAAGCTCATCATGCATTCAGCCGTGCAAATGCTGAAGGTGTTAAGGTCCTATTCAATATTACTTTGCAGTTCGTCACCAAGGCGTTCAATAAGATTCAGATCAGCAAGGTAAAGAAGCTTTGTGATTAACTCTGTTTTATCCACTGCTCTCTGCAATGTTAGGCGGGTCTCGGGGGGAGAGAAGGGCTAAAATAGTTCAAGGTGCAACCAGGTGTGCAGGTTTCAATACATTTCTAAAAGTGGCTGTGCGTAAACTCCAAGCACAAAATACTTCCTATAAACGCATTTTCATCCTGATGCTGTTGCTCTGGCCTTTCCCTGCTCTCCCACAAAATGCAAATAGTGCATGAGACATGAGCGGAGGAACTTTTATTGTGGTGTCGAGGAAATCATCATTATGAAGTCAATGCTGAGACTAGACTCCCTATATTATATGCAAAAATGACCTTGCAGAAGACAACACATGTAATACAAACAGATGCACAACTTTTGAACCATTCAGCAAGGATGAGTTTTAAGCCACTCCTTTTCTAACTGTCTGTGTTTGTTAGTTGTGCTCCAGCACCAACACTTAAACGTCAACATCAAGTACAGTTTTTTTTTTTCGTTCTCTTTTTGTTATCCTTTATGAAAGCACAATAGCTATTGTTGTCTCAGTTGTTCACTGCCTTGTCCAAATCTTGTCCAAATCTTTTAATCTAAGTTTAAAAATGCCAGAAAATGCTTTTTTCTTCAGCAGTGGAGTGTGCAGAGAGACCTAAGTGGTTATGGTTAGCATTTGTTGTTTTATTGTTTGATAAAAAAAAAATGTCCCTGCTACCGTGTGTGTAATTTTAAGGCTCTCTGTAAATGTTCCTTGACTCTGTAGCAACACTTATTATTATTATTATTTTTCATTGTCCGTTGTAGCTGTTTTAAAAGGGGGTCTGGCTGTGACTGCTTTGTAGTGAAATCAACTTCTTTCCACTTTCAGATTAAAATGGTCCAACAGCACACACTGGAGGATTTTGAAGTTAGTATTACAATTAGTATGTTTTGGAACAGTCAGACTTTTAATTGTCATGGTCTCTTTTCAATAACCACTGTGTTTAATAGTTGAGAAATGAGAAACCTTTTTTATTGGCCACCGGTTGGTATTAAACCAGTTGAGATTGATTTGCACATAGCAGCAGCAGTACTTTTTAAATACTGACAGATTCCAGATGGTTTCATGGCTTTCTGCAGATCCTTTCTTCATGTCTTCTTCTCCTCTTTCGTCTTTTCCCTTCAATGGTCACCACAGCGAATCATCTGTCTTTATTTAGTCCTGTCCTCTGCATCCTTTACCCTCCCACCAGCTGACATCATGTTGTCCTCTTTCACCACATCAATAAATTTATTTTGGTCTTCTCTGTCATTTCTTCATGTACTCATTACTTATTCTCTTTTCCATTCTACTTATGTGAATTAAATTGCTTTAGTTCCTTTGCAAGTGTGGATTATTTGGGTTGTTACCAATATTTTGTGTCAATTGAAATGTTAGAAAGATATTCACAGAGAAAAACATAAATGTGTTTGATCCTTATTTTATCCATTGTTTGTTTCCTCTTGTGATGTCTGATTTTGGTAGTGTGCAATTTGTGTGTGTGTGTGTGTGTGTGTTTATAAGCAAAGTCAACCACTTACCTTTTATTGTTTATAATTGGATTTTGATCAAATTACCAAAATGTGGATGGATTATTAAACATCAAAAGCATTTTTATATCTTAGCTGACACATTATCCATATTAACAGAGCACCTGCACCTTATCAAGATCTAACCCTGCTCCTCGCCTATTCATCACTAGAAACAGACAACAGTGCACTGATAAGCATGCTTTTGGACCAATCCATATCCTGAAGACCTTTTTATTTACAGGGCCCCCAAAAAATGGCATAATCTAAAAATTCATCAGAAAATCTCCCCGATCCATTTTCCAATCTGGTACACTAGATGGCAGTCAAATATAATCATTTAACATGCAATAAAGATAGACGGACTTCAGTTAAAGATGGCCATCACTGGAAAATGGTTTGAGTTCTGTTCTTCTGATGGAAAAACTGTTTTCTGAAGCAGAAATGTTATTGCTATAACTGTAAGTGCTTAAATACTGGCTTCTTTAAGTTTGTACATGCTTCAGGTATGTAGTATAATGAATTCTTATATATTTCAAGATTTTTGTTGGCCCTAGTGGCCTTTATTTGAAAGTAGTTTGATGGGAAACAGGGTAATGAGAGAGGAGGAAGACATGCGGCAAATGTCACCAGGCTGGGAATCAAACCTGTGACCACCGGCACGAGGGATAAGTGGTGCTTTGCCCCTGCACCACCACAGCACTCGCTATATCTACATTTTTATAACAAGTCAGTGACTTTCCAACACGCCTTACGAACTGAAACATTCAGCATTCTTCAGCCTAAAAGTGCTATAAGAGAGACTCAGCCTGAACTCCACACTTAATATTTTACTGCACTCAAAGTTGACAACACCCTCCAACCATCCCCATCACCCATCCCCACCCCCACCCTGGTTATTGAGCCTGCAGCAGAGTCTCAGCAGATCATTACTAAATTACTGATTACAGGCGTAAAGCGATACAAATGAGGAGGTTGCCCCTGATGCTTAATTGGTAGGATGTAATAACGGAGCAGTGATATGTGGGCCCTTAATTGTGTGTTTACTGGGCTATTTATTGGAGGGTGTCCCTCCCCTGGCTGGTCGCTGATGAGGTGAGCTGCGTTTCCGCTGGCGTGCTATCAATCCTGCTTCATTAAGGACGCGCAGGATGGGAAGTGAGACCGGCGCGAAGATTGCCTTCCAGACTGACGTGGGCAGAGGAGTCAGCCGTGTTTATGAATTCTAAATTCCCACTGACAGAAAATCCATGTAGCAAAGCAACCATAAATAAAGAGCCTAACTTCTCTGCTGATTCTTAGCTTTCGAGAGCGAAATTAGGTTTCTAAATGAGGGAATCTGGGAAACATTTTCAAGTTGAAAAGTAATATTTATGCAAATTTAAATTGTACTTTGTTTCCCTACATGTTCCTGTATTTAGAGAAGAAAACTTAATTAGAGCTGTGTTATGAAATTCCTTTATGCTTGATATTAATTTCAATAATTCTTGTTTCATCTTCTCAAACTAGATAAGAGTGATCTTGAGCACCATGATGAGTTCTGCATCTCTTAAAGTAATACCAAGGAGGAGGGTTTTACATGACAACTTTCATGACCCCATCGTTTCTGTGCAGATGTGGAGATTTGAAGCATATCCACACTGCCAGCTGTAACAGATAGGAGTTGCCAAAAGGGAGCAGTTATTATGCACTATTATTGTATAATTAATTATAATATGGATCACAAAATGTCAATACAATGTGTAATTCTTGACCTGTCATAAACACATGGATTATGACTCACATTTTCCACTACTACAAACTTTCACTATAAGGATTGGTATCTTTGCTTTTTGTTTTATAGCATTTACTGTGGAGCCCTCATTCTTAAATTCTGGCCCAAGAACCACTTGGGCTGAACTTGGTGCAGCTCAGAAAACAATTGGGGGTTCTGAGATAGCACACGTCAACAGCCAAAAAGATGAGTTGTTCAAGACTACTCCAAAAAAGATAGAAACTCAAGTGGATAACGGTGAATCAGGAAAACCTACTGATGTCTTCTCTTACTATTTTCCATTAACCGCTGAGTTCACAACTTTGGTCTGGGAATGTTATCTCACCCAGTTAGAAACAATGGGATTTGATATGCTCCTTGGTTAGGCTGACTTTGTGAAAAGTAATATATTTATCTGAATTGTGTACATACAGTAGAAATATGTTTAATAAACAATATTGTGTATAATTGTGTGTGTGTGTGTGTGTGAACAACTTACATTGCCGACAGGACAATCGATTATTTTTGTGTGGATTGGTGGAAAATTTTAACTTTCATACTCAAATATTTGACTTCTAAGAACCTTTCTGGTAATTTACCAGCTTCCAACATGAAAGCTTTTACTTCTGGGTAAAAATGGAGAGATAAGTTATGTGGTGACTTTGCATGTTTTATTATTGTTTAGTTCTTTTAAGACATTATAGTAACAGATAAACAATTTAAACCCTTAACTGTCAGGATGACACCAGCGTCCTCATGAACCCATTGACTTACATGTGTGCATTTTGAGGGTGGCAGTTAAGGAAATTTTATTTATTTTCTAAAATCTTATCAGTATCCTAGAAAATGTAAAGTTTGTTACCAGTCTCAAATCAATCTAAAATCAGTCTAAAAAAAAAAAAAAGTATTTTTCTTAATGATTGAGGTCTTATTGCAAACTTCAAAGATGAATACATTAAATGTGCATATTTTATAAAATATACTTGATTTTAAATATCATAATCCTGATATTGACACTTCAGTGGGAAATTGAATTACTACATTGGAACTATTTGCCAAATAATATGGCAGACTGCTGTAACATGAGCTGTGGTATTGCATCAGTAGGTCTGGAGTGGCAGAGAAGTATGTTAAAGTGACACAGGACATACATGATGACTGTGAGACAGCAGTGAGGTTACTACAGTGTGCTGTGGTGACTCAGGAAGTGTAGGTGCAGGTGGGACTACATCAAGGATTCTCTCCAAGCCCCTATGTGTTTGCTTTGGTGACAAACAAGCTAACAGATTAGCTTAGACAGGAGTTTCCATGGATTATGATGTTTGCAGATGACAATGTAATGTGCAGTGAGAGCAAGTAGAGGAATAGCTAAAGATGTGGAGATGTGTACTGGAAAAGAGAGGAATAAATATTGGCTGCAGCAAATCAGAATACATATGTGTAAAATGAGAGGGACACCAGTGTAAAGGTCATGTTACAGGGACTTGAAGTAAAGAAGGTAGAGCAGTGAGGGACTTGAGACTGTCCAGAGCAATGGAGTGTGTGGAAAAGTGGTGAAGAAGAGTACACAAGCAGGTTGCAATGGGTGGAGAAAAGTGTCAGGTGTGATGAGTGGTGAAAGTGTATCAGCAAAAATGAAAGGAAAGGTGTACATGAAGATAGTAAGTGTGAGAGTCGAGGATGCAGAGGGTAGAAATAAATTGAGAGAGATGTTTGAGGTAAAGACCTCTGAAGGGAAAAGTTGAAACAGAATAAGAAGATTGGTACTATTTGCCGTTGGTAGATTGGTGCTATACAAATCAAGAATTGAATTATTTAGAAAACCCCCCCCCCAAAAAAAAACAACAACCATGAAACCTTGTTTCAATACAAGAAATAATGAAGGGAACATAGAATAATTAGCCAATTAGGTCTCCCTTTTTTTTTTCTTACAAGTATATTGGTATCTCTCTTCCTCTCTGAAATTAATTGGCTTAGGGAATAATTTAGATTTTTTTCTTGACCAGACATAAAGCAAGAGGAAATATTTGGATGACTACTCTTAGATTATACTGGATTTTCTATACCAGTAGGATGAGAAATATCACAAAATTTTGCACATTTTCCAAATCTTTGGAACATCACCAGGAACATAACACATTTCAATCATGATAGAGTTTTCTGAAAAGTCTTGTGAAAAGGGTACATATGTGCAAAAAAAAAAAAAGAAAAGATTTCTGGGGGTCCAGGTCTTGTTCAACTATTTAGTCATGTCTTTTAACATTGTGTTACTTGTGTATTTACTGGAGTGGTGCTCATCAAAAAAAGTTGAAGAACCACTAATGTTCAATGGAGACACCATTAAGATAGTGGAGTCGTCCTGGTGTGCCCACATTTTTTTGGTGTTTCCAAATAGCAAGCTTTAATTTGCCAACTTTATGGCTAAACAAACACCTTATTTGCAAATCCAGCCCTTCCAAGCTTCTCTGTGTGAAACCATTGCTGACTTGTGTGCAATTTGTATTTTTGCTAAATGAGTCTCAGCTCATCTGTCTGCAATGATATTTCAAAATATGTGAGAATGTAATTATTCTTGCATGCATATTTGCTTGGGGCATTCATGTTTACTGTGGGTGGAAGACTGCCTCATTTATCATCTATTTATCATTGAAACAATATTTGCAGCCTTCTGGGGCCCAGTACAGTGAAAAGTCAGGGCCTTGATAATGACAGACTGCTGTCATCTTCTGACTTCTTTAATCATAGGGCCACCCCTGGACCTTTCTCTCAGAAAATTTGCTCCCATCCAGCCAGCATCCCTTTTAAAAAAATTCAACACTTTATATCTGAGACAGACAGCTCAATGCTATATGTTCTTTTAATATTCAACATCAGTTGCTCATCTGTGTGTCTGCTGTGTGGTGTATGATCAAAGACAGTTGCGAGAAATCATAATCCATGGCAATGTGTTTGAGTTGAAGGTGATTTGCGTCGTCAGGGAAACCATCATTCTGTTAGTTTATTTTTCGATCTGCATCAATGAACGTTCAGACATGGTTTGGACCTGTTAATGAGACTGCTGATGAGGATCACACGCCTCCGCACAATGTAAACTATGTGGGTTTAAATAAATTACAATATTGGTCAGACTGATTGGCCTCTGCTGGAAAATATTTAGAGGTCTTTAATGAAGTTCTCACACAGCAAACTCATGGCTTTGTTAAAAGAGCTAGACTAAACTAAAATCAATCACCATAGCCTGGGCGTCATGTTGCATTTACGGTCAACAGCCCTGAAAATACAAGAATATTTTCACCTGCAGGTAACTAAGAGTGCTTATGACTGTCTTAAAAGAAAACTGTCTTCCAAATGTCAAAAGCGGATCCAAACTGTACAACCATATCTGCTTGTTTGATACTTTTGGTTTTCTTTTTGAGTCATTTTTGCTTGTGGGCAGGCATGTTTTGAATTTGCCAGTCCTAGAGAGGATGCATGCTTGCCCCTGGGAAATTTAGCCGAGGCTTGCATAAAGCACGGCCAATCAAAATAAATTGGGAGGGCTCGTGTCACATCAAGTGCAGCTGTTCTGCAGTCATGTTTTCATTTCTGACCTGCCTGCAGAGAGGCAAAAAATGACTTTATCCAGCCTTCCACTAACTCAAGCTATGCAGCATCTTTTTTTAAAAACACATGTGTCCATGTCAACATCTATTTGGAAAGATGAAAGATGTGAGCCGATAGAGTTTGGAAGTCATCCTTTTAATGATCATGACATCATTTTTATTCACTGGATATGTGTCATCTGTCCAGGGTTTCTAGACAAATGATCTTGTCCTTACTAGATGCAAATGATTTGAATATAATCTCAAGTAAAGTATGGCAAACACTAAGAATTCCCCCAGGCTTTGCCAAACAGAAAGCCATACTTCTGCACAGCCCAGAGCTGTGAAATGTCAGTTGGACTTGCAGTTGTGATACTCAAAAACACATTTAAATGTGAGGCAGCGTATATATGAATATTTATTTAACTGAATATTAACCAAATAATCAAGCATAGCTAGAGGGGTAGAAGCCATGGCTGGACTGGGACTGAAAATGTCAAGTTTTGTAGGTTGTGAGTGGGATCAAAATGCAGACAGAGACTTAGGATGAGCATAGTGAAGAATTTAATAATTAACACAAGTCTACAGCTCTTATGCAAGGCGAACAGGCGTAGACACAGTAAAGGAGAATGACTTGAATATAGGTAAGATAATCAGGGGGATTTGGAACGGCTGTGGAGGAGAGAAAAACAGGAAGATTGAGGCACTCCAATCATTTACCGAGATAAGGTGAGTAAATCTTTAGTGCAGACAGAACTTCTTTGTAGCTCTGCAGCATAATAAATTATGTTATTTTGTTTGTGCAAAGACAGTATACAATTTGAAGTGTTGCAAACAGTGTATTCAACATATACAGTGGTGTAAAAATGTATTTGGCCACTCACAGATTTCTACATTTAAATATTTCAGAATATCAAACAAATTTAAAAAAACAGACAGATAACCTAATTAAATGTAAAAAATAAAAAAAAAAATAAAAATCCACTGATTGTTTTATTAATTAAAAGAAAATGAACTATCAAAAACAACTTGGCCTTAAGTGAGTAGTAAATGTCCAAGGATTTATTAAGATTGAACTAATATTTTGGTTCAGTTTCACTAGTGACACCAAGGCTTGATTATTGCCAGACATGTAGAACTTGACATCATGAAGTAGGCTTAAAATATGAAAAAGCAATACATAATATCCTAATTTAAACAAATCCTGGAACAGATGACGAAAAAAAAGTAAAAATTCATTGAGATATCAGTCTGGAAATGGTAAAAAATCAATTCTAACCACTTTGGGGATTCTTGGAAGCAATAGTGGGAGCCATTATCCACAAATGGAGAAATGCAAAGGTCCATTTCACATATGGCAAAAATAATTCAATGATTCACAAAACTTTTGGGAAAATCTTCTGTGGACTAAAAGGGGAAAAAAAGATGAACTTTACACAAAGGTGTGTGTTTTGCTTCATCTGGCGCATCCCCAAATTGGCAACTAACATCAGGGATGGCACACATGCGCCATTCAAATACTCCACTATTACTGCAGTCAAATAACTCACACCTGCAACGTCTGGTTGGCAACTGATGCTCGAAGCGATTCTTTTTAACCTGTGCTATTCAAAAGTACTAACACCTCTGAATAATCCAGCAAAGGTCGACGTGCACTAATTTGTCTTCTTCAGGACGATGCCTTTATGTGTAATTAAATGTGGCAATTGACATGCATTAACTGTGCATGTGTAAAAGAGGAGCTTAAACAGTAGCTGCCACTGAGGTGCTAGTAGGAGAACCACAGCGACAGCTACCGCAAAATGGAAGGGTTTGGAGTGACTTAGTCAATGTCCAAGCCTGTATCTAATTAAGATTATGTGGCTGTTCATGCTGGAAGACCCATAAAGGTGGATTAATTAAACAAATCTACAGTCAAGAGTGGGCCATATTCCTCCACAGTGATGTTTCTTGATGATTCTTAACGGACTGAAAACTACCATCATCTCATAAAGTCAGAACAGCAAACGACGTGACACCTACTAGGATGTGGTTTGAGGAACTACCGTATCTGAGCAGCAGGTTGTCAGAACAAAATCAAACACAGCTAGAAACTGAAAGAAACCTCACACCTATCAAATGTCTAATCCTCCTCGCTGTACCGCACAAAAGAACAAGTAGGGATTCTTAAATATATTGTTTTACTTCTTTTTTTTAATAGTACTTTTGGTTTGTCCAGTTTAAGAAAATCTGAAACTTCACCTGTTCTGAATGAATGTCACAGGTAGAAACATTGTAAATGCAACTATCTTGACTAAATGCTCCCTATCATTCGTAACTTTACTTAGCCATACGAGTTTTAAAACATCATATAATACACTTTAATAAAATTTTGAAAAATTGAAAAATGGGACTAAAATGGTAAAATGAAACGTGGACATGTATAAAGATGAATAAAACCTTTTTTTTTAACCATTTTTTTTTTTTACAATATGCCATGTTCCTCAGTGAATTTTCTTCCTGTGATTATTCCTTTTGTGTCTTGCATCACTTCATACCACTGCCTTTTGTCCCTTATTTCCTGTCATATTTCCGCCACTTTTTCTCCTCTCGCTTTCTCCTCTCCATTTCTCCTTGCAGACATTTCTTTGATCCAAGGATCCCACGCCTTTTATGCCCCTCTCCAATCCTCTCGAGGTCTTATTAACAGACACGCAGTTCTCATGTTTTATTGTCCATGATAAACCTTGCCTCTGATCTCTCATTACCAACTGGCTCTTTGGAAATGGGCCCTCAAACCCTCAGGCTTAATTTTGCCCGTAATGGGGCAAAAAGCTAAATGCTCAATCTGAATATGTTTGGAAGCAGGTCCCTGTGCGTTAATATGCCATCAGCTCATCTCGGGTCCTTGCAAATGTTGGCTGTTTTTTTCAAGTACATTGAATTCAAAGTATGTTAAATCTTAACATAGTGACTCAAATATGCTTGCACGGAGCGCACATCCAGTCACTTTAGCAATTGTAAAGCCAAGGCACACTTTTGCTCACATGCACACGCATGCAGGCCGTATTATACAGACTGATGTGTCTTACACATCTCCACAAATGTCTTACATGACGTATTTCATGCTGAGTCTGTCTTTCAGCTCTGTGGGGGATTCTGCTATACTCTCAGTCTCTGCCACACATCCTTTAAGTCCCTGTAGGCGACAATGTGACAGGAGGCCACGGACTTCCAAAACTACATTTGGCTGACTTCTTTTTTCTTTTTCTTTTCAGCTCTTCCAATTCTATCCCTGTAGGTTTTGATCTTTTTTTCCCATTTGTAGGTCATACATGCATGAAGCAAGTGCATTACTATATCGTATAGGAGAAGGTCATTTATCATGTTGGATGATCCAGTTATTGTGTCCTAATAATCTGCCCTGTTATTGCAAAGTTAAGCTAGTTTTTATCTGGTGTCATTAAATATTGCTAAATTTTGCTGTCAACATGGACAGTTGTGGGATATAGACAAGTTCAAATGGTAACTTAACCCATAGGCCTGAAGTATAGCGTAGTTTTTTTTAGGACTTGCCACTATTCTGTTAGAGACACTAAATGAACTGAATTAAAATGCTAGAGGCACTAGCATCCAGCTTTTCAACTATGCCATTCAGCTGTGGGGCCAATAACAAACGAGTTACAATGCTGCCTTCATCATGCAAATGCATCTTCCAAGGATAACATAATTTGTACAGCAGTGCTGGCTCCTAATACAAATAACAAAGAAATGACGAGTTGAAGAAGTGAATTAATTTTCTGGAGACCAAAGTTAAAAAGGCAAAGTGCCATTCAAAAGTATTAAGGCCTACATCATTACACTGTATGAAGTTAGAACCACACACTTATATTTTGTTAGAATTTTAACGCAAGTGCATAATTGTGAAGAGGGAAAATACTGAATTTTCCCATCTTTAAAATATAAACCTGTGGTATGAATATGTATTAAGTTGCAGCTGGAAGACTTTTGGCTTCTGATGATTCTGAGAAGCTTTCCACGGTAGGAAACTCAGTTCTTTCTTCTTTGCAAAATAGCTCAAACTCAACATCAAGAACATTTGTGAAAATGTGTGTCTTTAAGTGTTGCCAACTTCCTTGTTTTGCATAGGTCTAGACTTTGACCAGGCCATTCAACACATGAATGTGTTGTTATTTGTGGAGAGTGCATCTAAAAGTTTCTCCCTCCCGAGTTGTGGATCTCTGCAGCTCCTGTAGAGTTAACATTGATCTCTTGGCTGCTTTTCTGATTGCTGCCATCCTTTCCCAGACGGTCAGTTCAGGCGGTCAGCCATGTCTAGTTAGGTTTACAGTTTGGCCATAATGTTTTCATTTTTTGTGCTATGGAGTAAACAGAGCAGCATAAGATGACCAAAGCGTAGGATATTGCTTTATAACATAACCTTGCTTTAATCTTCTCCTCAGCTTTATGGCTGCTCTGTGCAACGTGTTCCTGGGGTTTAATGAAGCCATTTGTTCACAAATGCTTTTTTCAACAAACTTCCTCACAAAGCAGCTGCTTTGATACTGAAATTAAATCACACACAAATAAACTGGGCATACTAATTAGATTACTTCTGAAGACAGTTGATTGCATAAGATTTTATTTAGGGATATTAATTAAAGGGGACAGAATATTAAAAGTGTATCTGCTGCTTTCCACTTCACTATGATGCACTTCTCTAACATAATAAAAATCTCTCGAAAAAGAACTTAAAATTTGTGGCTGTAATGGAACAAAATGTGAGAAAGTTTAATGGACATGAGTGGTTTTGAGAAAAATAATTTTTTCTTACATTTTCCTCTTCTTAGTTTTCCCCTACCTCTCTTTTTCTTTTCTTTTTTTTCCATGATTCAAAATAATCCCAAAGCAAATACTAATAAATGTTTCTTTAAAAATATATAAAGTGGAGCTTTATAGCTCCATTTGTCGAAGAAAAACTATTATGCTTCTTTTTGGCACTCAGACAACAACTCTGATTGCTACTCTGCCGGAGAGGACACAGTTAAAAATGCAATAAAAAGAAAAAAAAAGTTTTGCTCAGTGGATGCTATTTTGTCATGTTGCGAGTCTGTCTGCAGAGGAAGAAACCAACAGATAAGCTGCTGCTTCTCATGGGTATGACTGCTTCTGTATCCCCAGGCAAGAGTAAGATCTGAAAAACTTCCAGGTAGAGAAGTTCAAGTATCTTGGTTTCTTGCTCACCGGTGACGGTGAACTGATGGAGGGAAGAATTGGACTGAGGGATTGGAGCCTCACCTGTTGTGACATGGGCGTTGCTCCAAGATTCAGGTTTAAAAGAACAAGATTCAGATACAAACAACCGACATGAGATTCCTTCCTATTGCGGCTGGACTCAGACTCCTGAATTCGTTCAGGAGTGAAGTGATCCAGGCGAATCCTGGAACAGAGCTGCTGTTCATTCACATCAAAAGAAGTCAATTGAGGTGGTTCAGGCTTCTGACAAAGATGCTACCTGGGTTTCTACCTTTAAAGTATTTCCAGGTATAGCCCACTCTGAAGACACCCAGAGAAAGATGTAAAACATGTTTTTTTAATAAACCAACACACAAACCAAGAAAGTTTATGTTAGCCTACATAAACAATTTTCATAGAAATCATCAATTGCCATTATCTGTTCAGCCTGCCAGAGATCTCCAGGTCATTTTTCTTCCTTGTTCATTCCTGAATTTTTGAGACTGCCTGAATTGAATGCAAAGATGACAAGAACCATGAGCAAAGGCTGGAGAATATAGTATGAAGAGATTTATCTCTGTATGAGCATCTCTGGACATGATATCTCCCAAACTCGCTCCAACATGAGACAACATGGAAGGAATGGGAATTATCTCGAGATAGAGAGAAAGTTGCAAACAAAGTGGCAATAAAATGTAATGTTTTGTTTGTATTTACTAACCATTGATGTTGTAATTATACCAGAACAGGAGAGTATTGTTTTATGCATTATGTCCCCTAACCGTCTGTTTTATAAATAAGTTTCCCTTAAACGTGTTTGACCTTTCAGAGCCTATCAGCAGGAAATAAAAGCCTAAACTGACATGCGTATCAAGTCATTTTTGTTTTCTTTTATTTTTTGGTTGAGTTGGGTGTTACTGGAAGTTACTGGAAGCTGTGGTGTTTGAAGGTGGGCCCAAATGCTGAAGGTAGAGGCAGCTTGTAGGTGAAGAGGTTTTAATGAAAAAATGATGAAAAACTGATGGAAATCCAGAGAGAGCACAGGGAGCCAGAGCAGAACAAAAATTATAAATCCAAAGGAAAAACCAGGGAGGAGAGCACAGAGTAGAGCGAGGAAGGCACAAGAGGAAACAGCAAAGAGTGTGAGGAGCAGAAGTATTTAAGTACTGGGAGAGTTGATGTGGAACAATGGACCTGGGCTGCTTGGCTTGATAATTGCAGGTGTGAGGGGGGAAAGAGAGAAAGTTGTACATGGGGCAGAGGAGAGTCCACAAGGCTCTAGGAAATGAACCCTAAAGAATAACTAGACCCAAGAAACATACTGAAACTAGAGAAACAAGGAATAACTAGACACAAGAAATAAACATTATTTCAGTCCTAATAAAAGGACTGAACCAAAGTAAAACAGAAACACGGCCGATCTAATCAAAGAAAAGGACGTAAGGAACACAGAAAGTAACAAAACCAAAAAACAACTAAAAGAACCCAAATTCCTGCCACGCAGTCCTGCTCTTTAGGTTTTAATTGTCAATTCTGGATAGGAAGGTAAGAATTTAAATGTCATCAAACCTCTGACCAACCGTTGCTATGTCTTTACTTATGTCATGTTGTCTTTGAGCCAATTTAACACATGGACTGTAACACATGAAAAGATAGAAGAAATCCCATCAAGTATTTCTTTTCTATAAAAAAATGGCTCCTTATCTGTCTTTCTGGGTTCTGCAAAATGTTGCCATTTCCCATTAGTTGTTCTGATTGGCTAAGTGGAGCTTCTGCCACTGATAGATTGTTCACACTTCTTAGGTTGTTATCACTTCTTTGATCATTTGATAAGACTCCAACTGATCTCAGAGTTCTGTTTAAATCTCTCATGTTTTTCAAATTAATATATAGGAAATTTCCCTTTTATATTTTTTATATTATTTCTATAAACGCACCATTACATTTTATATTTTAATTTCCATTGTACCATATTTTTTTTCCAGTGAATTGTCAGCCTGTCAGCAAGGGAAGAAAAAAAAAGAAAAAAAAGAAGAACTGTAGGGAATAATTAAGGTGGGATGTGGCAGGCGGTTTCCTCTGGG
Organism: Poecilia formosa; assembly: GCF_000485575.1. Classification (NCBI taxonomy): domain Eukaryota; kingdom Metazoa; phylum Chordata; class Actinopteri; order Cyprinodontiformes; family Poeciliidae; genus Poecilia; species Poecilia formosa. The sequence goes on from NW_006800041.1 coordinate 105,805, forward strand.
GGGTTCAGTCCAGATGTTTGATTGACAAGTGCAGAGAGAGGGTCAGCCTTGTGTTTCCTCCTCCTTTTCTCTCATTTTTACCTCTATCACTTCGCTGTTCGAACGTTCTTAAATTGCCTGGTTGCTGAAGCGGCAGAGAAAGATGACACACAAAGGTCTAAGCCCTAAAAGAGTCCAATGCTTGCTTGTGAGCTGTGTGGCTGTATTTGTTTCTTGTGCGGAGAAACAAACAACAAATTCAAAGCAGCGAGGCTCCTTCAAACACATACTCCCTGGGACTCAGCCTCTCCACTATATATATATTTTTTTTATTCGCCCAGTTCAAACGCAGTCCATTGTTATGGCTTATCTGTTCCTCTGCAGGTACAGTGGACTTATTTTCTTCTTGTTGCGTGTGAGTGTGTGTGTGTGTGTGTGTGCGTGCGTGTGTGTGTGTTTTTCCTTTAAGGGAATGTAAGTAATTGATGGTAAAAAACAAACAAACAAAAACAAAAATAAAAATCGTCTGAGAAATTTCTCTACAACAAGAGCATCTTATGAAACTCCTGCAAGCTTCAGTAAATTGTCGTCTCCATCTCTTGCTGCAGCATATGGTCCTCAGCTTTGACTAAGTGTCTGCATTAGGCATTTTCCTTTGGAATCCTCTCATTTTTTAAAATCACCACATCTACTTATGTGCCACAAAATCACAAGGGAATTTCTCTGCAGCTGCGCACTGAAAACAATTAAGTAACCTGTGCAGCATATCCATTCTCCTCAAGAGTTTTTTTTTCCTGCGTCTTTTCTCTGATTAATAAAGGTAATTAAATCAGGGAATAAAACACATTCATTGAAGGGGGCTTGGCTTTAATTATTACTGCTACCTCTGTGCGGTCTGTGCACAGAGCACAATAAAGTCAGGGAACCTGAAGACTTAATTAGAAGAGGTGCCATATATACCGGCGCCCACAACTCCGCCGCCACCTGAGATTTACTTGATTGCAGTTAGATTGGAGAAGAAAATGAGAAAAGGAAAAACGTCTTTGGTTCCGCAATTACTTCACAGCTTTCCTGGTGTCACTGATGTGATATGTGGGTATATCCCTGAAGCATCTGGTTCAGCCCGAGGCCTTTGAAATGCATAGTAACACACATCAAGGAAGAGCAGAGGAATTCCCAAAAGGGCACATGGAGACAAAATGCCTGCACACAAGGAAGCAAAGCACACCAGATGCATTTCAGTGAAACTGTGCTCCTGTGTGATCACAAATCTTAGAAAACCTCTGGGAGGACAGATACAACCAGAGACAGGTGGGGTTGTAGGTCAAAAGCTTATGCATGCAAGATTCAAATTCATAATCCTATGCTTAAAGAGGAGTTATTATGCATTTTCCAGTGACATTTCATAGCACAATAAAATCACAGTATGTGCCATTTTGTTGCGCTAACTTTGTCACTGATGTTATAAAAATGTTGTTTTCTGTCAAATGTGACTTAAAAGAAATCTGAATTTGTAATTTGACACTTTGAAATTGGACTCTTCCTCTTTAAGAAACCTTTCTTCAGTCAGTCATCACAACAGTGCTCCTACATTATGCCGTTTACAACCATTCTGACCAGTATTACTCTGAGAAGTAGTTTGTATGAAGAATTCAGCAGACTCAACGTACCACCAGGTGTTTCCTAAATGCTGCTGCTGCTAGTCTGGAGGAGCTTTGTGCAGAAGGTGCAGGGCAGGGAGTGCTCTGTGAGGTGAAACATGACACAAAGCTCAAAAAGTCGACCTTACATGATACCTCCTTGCTCACCCCATGTTGGTTTTAGTTGGCTGACCAAGTTGTTGCAGTGAGCCAGCAGAAGTGTGCTGACCACCCGAAGCTACAGCTGATTCTTTTCCATTAATGTTTTTGTATTTTGTATCTGTTAGCTCACAGCTTACAGTGCATTTGCATTTTTGTTCACATTTTGAAAACAGCAAAGGCAAAGAATATTTTGTGCGTAACTGTGCAAAGCGGGTGAAGACTTGCAGACTCAATTGCAACGACGGGTAGACCTACAAGGTATTCACTTACCTTGTAGGAAGGTAAGTGAATACCTTACCTTCCTATACCTTACCTTAGAGGAACCATAAAACAGTGGTTTTTCCAGATTTTTAATTGTGAAGAATTTTTGTAAACAATGTTTAATTAACTTTTCAGTTTACAATTACACATCTGGTGTTTTATTACTTATAATCCCAATGAATTTCATTTTAAAATCCAAGACCTTCGTCCCCACCCCTCTCTCATGCTCTTTTAAATGAAATGTTTTAAGCAAGCGTGTGTTTCTACACTTTTCCATCATCCCTGCCTGCATTTGCTAGCATTTCTGTGCAGAATCAGTCATTTCAACCTTCTTTCCCTTGCTGTAAACTCTCTCTGTAGACATTGAAAAAGCTGAACTCATTGATTCTGGGATGTGGTTCAGCAATAAAATATAGTAAACTGGTGACACACCATGGCAATCCTGGCCAATGAGTTTTCCTTCAACTGTTACTACTTTTACGAGGATCAAAGTCCTACTCGAAGTTTAGCGATGAGGAAACTTTCATAAAAAAAATCATACAAACACAGTTGATTTTTATATATTATAAACATGAACACCTGGCTTTGATTATGGAAAACAATTTACTAAAGCATCTTTTGATTTCAGAGCAAATCAACATTTAATTGCATCAGTTGTTGTTTAGGTGTGAACAAATAACTTTATAACATGAGTTGTAAATATTGAAATTTTCATTTTAACTTGGGCACAAATGAGGATTGATTTATAGGTTTCCCTGAAGAATATCTCATATATTATATTTAATTATGATGCAGCTGCTTCTGTTTAAATAGGCACCATTTTTACTCTCTATGTATCTCAGGGAAAGTAATCATCCTCAGATTATGAGTGTGTAATGGGTTGTGATACGATTCTGAGACAGTACATTTTTAAATAAAACCAACTGCTGCAATTTGATACAAAGCAATCTGATACAGTTCTTAAATATGTTTATCAATAATGCTGATTTTTCATTCTAACTGAAATGAAAACAAGTCAGTCCATAAGAGACAGGCAAATAGATTTATTATACGATCCAGGTTGTAAATTGAAGACTAATTTAGGGCTACCAGTTACCGTAACGACAGTCGAGATACAGTTTATTGGGAGGAGGCATAGTGTTAACACACATAATTTTTTAATTCATTTATGTACATTTCAGCCAAAGTCATGAGAGCTCTAGCAGATTCATGAGAGTGAAATTACTTGCTGTAGGCCTACATACTATACGGAAGCGGTAGAGAAAAACCGCTTCCGTACAGCCTACAATTAGGCTATCTAATTGTAGAGTTATGAACAGGGCTGTCAGAGCTGCAAAATGATGTTTAAAGAAAAGTTTTAATTACTGACCAGCTTGTGTCTTAGAACCTGCCTGCAGATGCACAGGGTGTAGCTGTGAAAAAAAAAGCTGTGCAAGAGTTAGTCAGGCATTTCGGTTTTTTTTTTTTTTTTTTTTCTGTGGTGAATCTCCCCATTGCAACAGAGAGCCCCCTGCATGGTAAAACACGGCATCCTCCACAATTAGCATGATGATGGGATCCATGATAATGAGACGACTTAGTGCCAACAACACATGCTAATGATAATTGTAATAGCTGCAATCATTTTTGCAATACTCTCCCCTGTCATTTGCATTCTCTGCTTGCTTCCTCTCTGCTTGGTCTGTTATTTGTTCTTTTACACTGTTTGATATTTTTGCCTTTGTGTTTCGCCGTACTTTTCGCAAAACTTGAGAACCCATCTTTCTCTGTTTCTCCTCCAATCCTTCATGTCCCGTTGTTTTCATTTATTATCCTACAACTTCCCCTGACACAAACTGCCAGCCAGACAACAAATCAACAACTCTTTAACTTTAGCACCACTTAACTCGTATTGTGCTTATTCTGCAGCTTGTTTTGTTGTGGGAGATGGATACTGGGGATGATAAAGTAATACAGCTCCGCAGCGTGAGCGCTGGCTGGTTCAGACAGGGACTTAAATCAGTGTTATGGAGCCTTGCGTGGATGGGTCGTTATGAAATACAGCTGTCAAGTTGCTGTAACTCAGCTAAATTTCCACTGAGACCCAACATCACACAAATCATGGTTTGGTAACTGTTCGAACGTCATAAATAAACCCATAACACATGTAATACATTGTTAATTGTCCAGTTTATGCAAGACAAAGAGAAGCAGAGGCGTGGTGTTCATCACTCTGGATTACAATGATGTTTCGACATCAAGGAAAGGAATGCTTTCTGTGCTCGTAACAAGAAGCTCAACAGACGGTAATCAGAGACAGGATTTCGTTCTGCAATTTGATGCATACAGAGTTTCTAGTTTATTATGTGCACCTACACAGACAAATGCAATTGGAATCACTCCTGCAACAAATCTTGTTTGCAAAGTTTGCAAAAGAAGCCGCTGGTGATGAGTTAGTGCTTAGATTTCTTGTACAGACTCCAGAAACATGTCTAGGCTGCCAGAATACAACATTATTTTGTTTCTGAGAACACAAAATGGTAACATTGTTGAAACAAACAAACCAAAAAACATTTGCATTTTCACATTGCAAAATCGTGTTCTTCAGACAGACTCGCCACTTATTTGTCCCATTTTTTTGTCTTCACGTTTGGATGAAAGCATTTACTTTCTTTTAAAGTAAATAGTATGTAAGTTTTAAAAAGTAACATACTTGGTCAGTTTGTCACAATGTACTGGGAAAGGTTTTTGCAAAACACTTGGCTCAATACAGTCGTTCATATGTTGAGCCTGTTAAATTAAAAATTGGAAAAACTTAAATCTGTATGATGGAACCAGTTTTTTATCCTGAAGCTGCTGTGTTTTCTAAACGCCCTTTTATTTGTTCAAACCTAAAGAAATCAGATTAATTTTGCAGTATGTAATGGACAGTCATTAAATTTTCCCTAGTTTGTTGTGATGGCACACCGTTTTGTATTTTGCAGATGACTTGGGTTCAAGGGTTGTGGAGAATGATCCTTTCTCCATTAGGTTCTCTGTGTATGAGGTTGAAGAAGAGTCAGTGAGTTGAATTTATGAATTCTATTTATTAAGACTAAAATATAGCTGGTCCATTTGTTCATGCTATCCTTATGGGCTAACAGAGCAAAATGGCATCAAACACAGTTTGTAATTCTCTTTGTTAGCCTCTAGCTAAGCTACGCCCTAAAGAGGGCGTTTCCTAGTGTGTCATTTCCTTTAACCTTAGCTGTGAGGATGTTTCCTAACATGTCATTTCCTTTAGCTTTAGTTTTGCGTGCATGTGATCTATGTGAATGCATGTATGTGTATACGAGCATGCAAACAGCTAAAAGAGGTGGAGGAAAACACAGAATGATTTACTCTCAACAGGGTATATTGCAAAGATTGCAATGTTTGTGAGGGTTCTCCCTCACACTTAACAATCACCTGAACATGTGTGACGAAAGCTGCATGTTCTCTACAGTCTGAGTACCTGTAACGATATATATATATATATGATCTGATATAATCTGAAAAAGTCAGTCTGTCCTCCTGTTTGAGTCACCATTTGGCACACTGAGGAGAGTTGAAGTGCTAATTTTCCAACATTTTCTCTCTGCCTTTAAGACAAAACCACTCAAAGTTTTCCCTCCATGCAACATGTACACAATAAACGTACAATTTAAGTATTTGTCACTCATGCTCCAAATATTGTGTCAGACATAAATTCTTGACTGTACAACATTATTTTTTCTGGTAATTTCCCTGGGATATGATACATGTTTACAATGATGAAGCAAAGTATAAATTGAATAATAATTATTACTACAATTATTATTATAATAATATAAGTTGTTATGTTATGTGTTGTATAGATTATACCTTAAGCAACAAAAAAAAACTGTTACATGGCTATCTATTTGGGCTAATCTGTAGCATGCTGAGAAAATTAATGAGAATATCCAAATAAGACTAAATAAACTAAGTTAAATTGTTTAAAGTTATATGGCAAATAAATACCCTTCATGTAATGTCTCCACATGTTGTCTGCTGATAAACTTGATCACATGCTTCCTTTGAAATCTGATTTATTCCTATCAGGAATCACATTTTCCGGGCTGTGAGCTTGTGACTTCACTTCTTCTATGAAGCGTTCCACAACGATGCTGAAGACAACAGACTTGTTTTCCCATAATGGGATATCTCTCCCTCTCCTGCCAGTCAAGATCTCTCTCTCGCTCTCTCTTCCTCTCTTTCTTTTTACTCAAGTCATCAACCTCCAATGGCACTACGTCTTCTCTCCCCACTCATCTCCCTGGCTCTCTCTGTCGCCCTAGAAGCTCTCCATCAGTGTCAGCCTGTGCTCTACTTCAGTGGACAACTGCCTTCAATGGGCACATATACACGCACACACACATGCACACACACAAAGACACACATGCATGAGCATGCTGCAGCATATTCCTGGTATTCACACTCATGCGCAAAACTCGTTTTCTCTTTCTCTTGCAGTCACTCTCCCTCTTTCAAACGCAAAAAATGCCCAATTCTTTCTCTCTCTGTCGATGTTGTGGAACGCCCCGAGTCGCTATGGGAGGCCTGAACTCATCCATCACTGTGGGGCGAGACTTGGATGTATTAAGTCACCTTCTGTCTGGCCTATTTTTGCCAATTTTGTATTTTTGTACGTTTGTCATATCTTGTATTTTAACATTTGGGACTTTGAAGGCAGCTTTTATGTAAAACACAGCAGTATCCACCTCATGTATTCTTCTGTTCATCAGGCTTTATACATCATGCCCTGAGACATTTCCATTTTCTACATGTCAGCAGCAATGTTTTCATAAAACAAAACAAAACAAACAAACAAAAAAAAAACATTTCTCCAGATGTACCTCCTACCGGCAGCCAAAATAGTCTTTTATAAGCCACTATATCAGAAGGAACATCTGCCATACGGGTGAATTCCTTTGCAAATTTCTAAAGTTGATGTATTGTAGAAGTGTAGCAGTTTTTGGTCCCTTTGCATTACTCAGGTGTGATTTTTAGATCATTCTTCCACAAATATGGTTGGGGTATTATGTAAAATCCTCTTTTTTTAGCTTTATATCAGGTCATAATGTTATTCCATAATCAAAAACATACCGGGAGTGTCAAACATGTTTGGAAAAATCCTTGAATTTTCTGTGGCAGCCATTTGGGGTGCCTAAACGCTTGCTAATGTAATGTGTTGTGTATTTGCTAACTGTGGTTTAGACAACCAACAGATCCCTCCTCCATCTTGCTTTTCCCACTGAGCTCCTCGACACTAGCGGCAGCAGCAATTAACAAACATCTGCTGTAACTGTGCATCTGATGGGCTTTTCATACAAACTACTTCCCAGTCCAATGCTAATAAAGATGGTGGTGAAATGCATTGTGGACGAGCAATTTTGTGATGACATGCTGACAGGAGAATATTGTAAAAAGCAGGAGCTTCTTAAAGAGACAGAAACCAATTTCAAGGCGTCAAATTGCAAAGTCAAATTTCTTTGAAGTTATTTTTGATATATACAGAATTTGTATGATAGCTGGAAAAAAGCACAGTCACCCCTTTGTGCTATAAAATGCACAATTTGCCTGGAAAATATGTAACACCGCCCCTTTACAGGATTTGAGGATCCTCTCTATGTACTCTGATTTTCAAATTCTCTTATAGATTTTCAATTTAACAAGTATATATATTTTTTAGCATATTCCACATGCATCTGTTGGAGTTTGCTTTTATTGCCATGCAAGTAAATAAACAGCATTTTTGAAGGAATGAAACAGCTTTTATTTCACAGTGCTTAATAATCAAACTGCTGATTTTTCAGTGGTTTGTCAGGGATCATATTTTCATAGCAAGCATCAAAACAACAACTTTCCACCTGAGCATTTTTTACTACAAAAAAATAAGATGATGTGCAAGAAAGAATATTAAGAGCTACATCTCAGTGTGTTAGAGGGGTTATGCGGTTCCAGAGACAGAGTTTCTGTTCTTCCCTCTTTAGAGCCACATTAATTCTAATTCTGCAACACTGTAAGACTTGCTGACTTAAAACAGGCAGTGAAACAGACAGAATGCAAATTAATTTGAGAAAAAAGATGAAAAGAGTTTTACACATAAAGGAGATAAGGAGGGAAAAGCTTTTGTATATCAAAAGACAAATAGAAGGAGACGGACAATGCGTTCTTCTTCATGCTCCACGATCTCTGTGACTCTGAGTGGCCTTACAGTAAGTGATACAGACAGCAAGTCGTTCAAAAAGCTATTAGAAATGTTTCAAATCTCCGAAGAGAAAATGAAGTAGAAAATAGAAAATGCATAATGGAACAAGATGTACCTAATCATGCAAACAGTTGAGAGAGGGAGAGAGCAGCAGGATTGCTTCCTTTTCAAGGATGGTGGATACCTACCTCTCTGCAGCACTCATGCCTTCCATGCCCTGCCTTTTTAATCTTGCTGAGTGATTTTGAAATGCTGATTTGGATGCTGGGCATCAACATAAGTTGAAGCCTTCAAATTTCCCTGACCTCTCCATCCTCTGTGGTCTCTGGTGGGTGTAATACATCTTAATAGGCCCGCTTGGCAGGTACAGAGTTAGAGCCAAAACCTGCCAGTCTGGATGTTTTCAAGTAGGTGCAGATGCTTAATGGACTAACTGAATCTCCATAGGAAGCTATTAGTCAGCCATCAGTCCTGCGAGGAGATTCCTTCACATACCACAAGCAATAATGTCTCTCTTTCAGCTCTTCTGCGCTCCCTTGAAGGCATTTGCTGTGATATACTGTAAATGTTTCCTCGTTGTCAAAACCATAATTCTCTGAGATTATATCAAAACAAAACAAAACAAGGGACACCGGAGCATTAATCCAAGACACCAAAGTACTCTAAGGAAACAGCTTTCCAATACACAAGGGGGTTTACTTGTGCCCTGTTACCTGACGCTTTGGATTTTATTTAATTTTTTTTATCAGTAATAATGTGTCAGAACTGATAAATAGGTGCACAAGCTCAGACAGAAAGTGGCTTGATATAGATACAGAAGAGATAGATTCTATTCTATATGGAATGACTGCTTGTGAAATTATTTCTATGCATTTTGCGTGGTGGAGTGAAGCAAGGTTAAGTGTCGTTGCATCACAGCACTCAGGCTCTGGTTTAATTTCAGGAGGCTAAAAGGTGTTTGTGATCAAACTGTGCATTCACTGTTTTCCTCACTGAACCCGAGAGCGGTCGCCAATTGGTTTCTTTTGTTTAAATTGAAGGCTAATTTGGAGATGAGAGGAGATTTGCCTGAGCTCAGTTTTTAGAACTATGCAGAAAGCAAAGAGGAAACAGCTCTCTGGAAATGTTAGCCCTTATGTTTTTCCATAATTGAGATGTTTTAGAGTTGAATACGGTCGAAATCCTAAAACTGTTATTGCTAATCTGGTTCTCTGATTTTACTTTCCATACGTCTATGTTTGAGTAAAATGTACATTATTCTCTTATTCTATGAACTACTGACAACATGTCTCTGAAATGCCAAGCAAAAATGTATTTATGTGCAAAAAATGAGAAATGGTCAAAATAATGAAAAAGATGTCGTGCTTTCAGACCTCAATTGATGCAAAGAAAACAAGTTTATATTCATTTAGAAGCAACAATGCTAATGAAGAGTTCAGAAATCAATATTTGTTGGAATAACCATGACGTTTTCAATGAGGTTCAGTGCAGTGGTCTCTTAATTTTATTTTATTTTTTTCAGAGCAGTATATTAGCATTAACAGTGCAACAAGATTAGCAATGACAATAATATTCATAATAGTAATAAACTTTACAACATTATAACATAAAAAAATATATTGGCTCATGCATGAACTTCTCCTTCTGCTCCAGGTTGTTGGTCTATGACTGCGCAACCTTCAAGATATAGTAATGAGGCACAAAAGGCAGCTTCAAGCACCTTGTTTAGACTCGGTGGATACAATAACCTTTTGTTTGGAATCATATTATTTGCTTCAAGATGTGGAACCATCTGCAAACAGCACCGCTTACACTCTTTACTGGCAGCTGCAGTGTGGATGGAGATGTTTAAAATCTGAGGCAATACCAGTAATCTAGGTGGCTCTGACTGCTAGTCAAGTGTAAGCTGTGATAACGTCCTTCTCCCTTTCCTCTTGCTGCTCTCTTCCTTCCTAATCTCCTCCGTGCTGTCTGGCTGGTGGTTTCCTTTTTGTTTAGGTCCCTACAGGGCTTGGCAACAGTGGCGATGGACCCTACTGAGAAATGGTGTGGAAATTGCTTTGTGCTTTTCTCCAGCCGTCGCAGGCTAGGCAATTTACACCTGGGTGTCCCCTGCCTTCCACTTGACACAGGGTGAGAGCACTGAATTTACAAAAAGGTGCGTCAGAGAGGCATCAAGAAGAAATAAAAGAGAGGAAGAAAGCAGGCATCGTATCTGTAAAAGGGGAAGAAATAGGAATAAAAACGAGGCGGAGATGAGGAAAGAGAGTGGATGGATTACAGGGAGAGTTTTTGAAGAAACTGTCTTGTTTTCAAGATAAGACAGAGTGTCCCTTTGTGGTAATTTTGCATGCAGTCATTTTCTCATTTACAATTTTTTTTTCTGCATAACCACACATTTCCCCAGATACAGTTGATGTTTTTCCTTGAGGGTGAGCTGACCTCAGTAATGTTGCCCAAACAGTTAGGTGTTGTCACACAGACCCCCACAGCAGTTTGCAAAAACACCTGTCACTGATCACGAGTCAATATTTTTCCAAGGGTCTTTTTATTTTAAGGTGTGAATTAATCACAACAGTTTTGCCAACAGGAGACCCATGAAGTCAGCTTCCCATTAGCTGTTTGTGGAACAAATCCAGACTTTAACTGTGGAAAAAAAAAAGGCAAGTCCTATGTCAGGTGCTGACCTTCAATAGACAGTAAGGGATAAATAAAGGCTTTATAATAAAATCTAATACAGACATCCGATGTGTAAAAAGACATGGTCAATATTTTCCCGCTGTTTTCACACAGTAAATCAGAGCATATTTGTTCCAGTTTTAGATCAGTTAAAGTTAGCAAAAGTATTTTTTATTTGCTAAATGACAAAAAAATAATAAGAGGAAAGACGAAGAAGCTCGAAAACCCGAGAATACCACCTCAGCTGGGAAGTACGGAAGTAGCAGCATTATGCTGTGTGGATGGTTTGCTGCAGGAGGAACTGGTGCACTTCACAAGTTGGATTGCATCATGATGAAATAATATTATGTGGACACTTTGAGGAAACGTGACAACAAGTTAGACAAGAAGTCTGAGCTTTAGCCCAAATGGATTCTCCTCATGACTCAAGGCATACCAACAACTTATAATGGCTTAATGTAAAATAGCTTAAAGACAATGGAGTCAGTGGTGCGGCATGGCCATTACACAACCAGAAAAAAATGTTGGCAGGGGTGAAAAGGACTCAGTTGCAGTAGTTTTATCAGGAGGAAAACGTCCAGCAGACTATTTTATAAATGGCAATTGTTACCTATTCTAATCACATGAATGTAAACTTCCCAAGCTAAATAATATGGGAAGAGAAGCAGATAAAACATTTCATTTAATTGTTCTGATATTAGCCTATCTTACTATTAGAAAATGTAAAAAAAAAAAAAATGTAATTTGTCAACCTGTAAAGCATATGTAAAGATCTAATTGCAGCTTTATCTAATAACAATTAAATTTGACCAAATTTACCAGTGTAAAAAGTGCATATATCTTTTGACATGTGGAACAGTACTTTGTGAAATATATATAAATAAGTCAAACAACACAGAACCAGACAGCTGGATCTTGTTCTTCCAGTTGAAATGTCTGACTTAAAGGTCAGCATTTTTCATGTTACCTGCTAGCTGAGCCATTTTAGAGAACTGAGACACTAAGGAAAGATGCAACGCACCATGTTTTTATACATATAAACTTTAAGCATTTATTTTAGCCTTATTTTGAGATATTAAGTTGAATAAGTGGATGTGATATTGGCCCCCAAACCCTCTTGTTATAGCAAAAGTATTGTCACAACACCTGATTTTAAAAGTGAAGTAGTCTCTGAAAAAGACTTTTGTCAGTATGGAAACCTAGAAAATACGGCTGAAATAGAAACTTGTTCATAAATCAAGATACAAGTGAAGGCAAAGCAAATACAGTAAACCTCAGTGAATACATAAAAATATGCCTAACCTTTGAATGCAACAAGTTCAATACTCTGCAGTTAAATTATGGAATATAAAGAGACAGACAATAAGGTAATATGTACAGAAACTGTCTGCACTAATGTATTCTGAGGTTTTGTGCATTAATCAATTTGATCTTGACTTTTTGATACCTTAAAACTCCATCAGTCTTTATAAAAATCACTTAAAATGTAAAGTGGGCAAACTGAATGGCTTCAAGAGAATAATAAGAGCAATTTAAAAACGTCTTTGCTGTGTGCTACTGTGTTAACATGTAGTTCCACAGCTGACGAATCTACACCTTGGAATGAAAATTGGAAAAAGATATTGTCTGTGGAAATCATTAGTTAATAGGGGAGTAAATATTTAAACATAAAGAAATAATACAGTTCTTTGTGTGTGTCAAAATCGGATCACTGTTACGACCAAAACCAACTACTCTGAAAGCCAAAAGAGGGACTGAAGTGCCAGAACCATGGAACAGAAAAACATTCGGTTATGGACAATAGAAATAGAAATCCCATTTTCCTGCACTACCGGGATTGGTTTTACATCGGCAAGTTGAATGATCAAAGGTGGTGGTGAAACTTATTTTCTTTTTTCCGTAAAAGAAAGGTATTCTTGCTCTTGTTGCTGGTGGTTTATTTGTCTCCTGTTGTCAAGTTTTTGTGCTTTTTTTTTCAGATTTGTGTCATTCCTGCTGTCATCACTTGTGTGTCTTTTGTTTGTTTCAAATAAAACTTCATTTTCAGCTTAAAAAAAAAGAAAAGAAAAGAAAGTTATTCAAATTCATAAGAAAACCATGTTCTCTAAACTCCTGACAGTCTTGTAAATGTTTGATTAAAGTTTAGATTTTTAATCAGACAAAAAATATTTTTTTTTTATTAAGATTTCTGTCCTAGGTGTCATCACCGGTTGTCAAGAAGAATACTTTTTATTGTTGGTCTCTTAATTACCTTATTACCTCTTTGGTAAATAGATCTCAGTGTGATTAATATTAACATTTAGTCTTGGTAACATACAAGTTCCTGTGGTTTTTCTTATTATCTCTAATCAAGGTATAATTTTTTTTTTATTCATAAAGAAATCTTTTTGCTTTATTAAATGTGTGTCGGAATTCATGCAATGAATAGATTATCATTCAGACAGATTTTTCAAAGATTACCTTATTATAAGACTGATGAACTTATGCATATTAATACAGGTCAATAAAATCTTTCACATCAAATGCGGCATTCATCATTTATGCTGGAGACCTTCGCTGATAACGCATTATCACTCACAAGTGATCATATCATCAAGTAATAAGCTATGTAATCCAATTCACTACCACCTGTTTTACACTTTAAAAACACAATTTTCCACAGCAAACAGTGCAAGAAAAAGCAGAGCAACAAACCTGCATGCATGTTTGTCCATCGTGGCGCAGTGACAAGACGGGCGCGATTTTGCGCGTCTTTGCGTGCGTCTTTTAATTCAGATGCGAATGGATTCAGGGTGATTGGATACATTGTTTATTCATAATCAGGCGAATGTGAACCAAATGTGGAGAGCAGCAGGGTATCAGTTAGAAAATCTGAGCAGAATAGTAATGACCACGGTGAAACAGGCAGCGTGAAATAATGATGAACTGTGAATGCGATGTGTATGCACGGGCATCTCGGATGTTGTCTGGATGTAAATGTGTTCAAGGGCACTTTAGAGGCTTTAGAGGATAACACATTTTACCTAAAGATAGAAAAAAAAAATTGTGCAGAATTTTATACAGTAGATATTGTAAATGTGCCACAAAACCGTGCAAAAGTGTTTGTAACCAATGAATCCAATTTAACCAGAGTTGTCATTTCATTACAAAGACAAGCAGAATGTAGCACTTACCTGTGAAGTGAAATAATTTCACATTTCAACAAAACTGTGGTCTGCACATGTATTCAGATGCATTCACTTTGATATCTCTAAATAAAATACGGTACAAACAACTGCTTTTAGAGGGCGCCTATTCAATAAACAGAGGCTACGTTTTGTGTAATTTAATTTCATTATAAATATTACTCCTTGTTGAAGACCTCAGTGGTTTGTTGCAGAACATCAGTGATCAAACTGCATCATTAACGTCAAGGGACATGGCCAACAGGAAGTCATATGAGCCCACTTGGAAAATGAAGTGTAAAACTTAACGCCACATATCATTTGAACGCACCGCCACCATCAAACACACAACACTTTTCAGGTTTTTCTCTATTTTACATTGTGAAAACAGTGGACTCTCTTTCTTCTACTTCACACTATCCTTTACTATCCTAATAAAATACATATAAGTTTTGTGGCTGATGTGAGAAAAAGTAAAAGCATTCGAAAAGCATGAATACGTTTGGAAGTTACTCTAAATGTATGTCTTTGCCGTTAGTTTGAAACTTTTTAACTGACTGTCGTATGGCAGATTGTGGTAGGCAGTTTTTCTTAAAGAATCTTCAAGAAACAAATGTGAATACTTTGATTTAACTCAAGAGACATCAAAAGGAGAACACCAGAGATGAGACGCATGCAGAAAGACAGAAAGATAAAAGGACAGTATTTACTCAGACGCAAAGTCAACATCATCATTTGAGAGAAGGAGAACAGAACGTGGGTGAGGGAAAGAGACTAGAAGCTCACAGATGAGTAAAATCTCCAGAAGGCAGAAAGGGAAGCGACTCACAGTAAAAGACCTCCTGGAAGAGAAGCAAGACAGGGAGGAGCGAACCATCTTTGCAAGGATAAAAGAAGGAGCGTAATCGCCCAGTTGTTTCTTTGTCTCCCAGAGGCTTCCTAGAAAACAACTGGCGCTTTAAGCTTGGACAGATAGCAGACAGACGAGTGACGGTTAGAGAGAAGGAGAATACCACAGAGAGACGGGAGGCTCATGAACGCACACACAC
>NW_006800041.1:122349-158871 GCF_000485575.1 Poecilia formosa
CTATGAACTACTGACAACATGTCTCTGAAATGCCAAGCAAAAATGTATTTATGTGCAAAAAATGAGAAATGGTCAAAATAATGAAAAAGATGTCGTGCTTTCAGACCTCAATTGATGCAAAGAAAACAAGTTTATATTCATTTAGAAGCAACAATGCTAATGAAGAGTTCAGAAATCAATATTTGTTGGAATAACCATGACATTTTCAATGAGGTTCAGTGCAGTGGTCTCTTAATTTTATTTTATTTTTTTCAGAGCAGTATATTAGCATTAACAGTGCAACAAGATTAGCAATAACAATAATATTCATAATAGTAATAAACTTTACAACATTATAAAATAAAAAAATATATTGGCTCATGCATGAACTTCTCCTTCTGCTCCAGGTTGTTGGTCTATGACTGCGCAACCTTCAAGATATAGTAATGAGGCACAAAAGGCAGCTTCAAGCACCTTGTTTAGACTCGGTGGATACAATAACCTTTTGTTTGGAATCATATTATTTGCTTCAAGATGTGGAACCATCTGCAAACAGCACCGCTTACACTCTTTATTGGCAGCTGCAGTGTGGATGGAGATGTTTAAAATCTGAGGCAATACCAGTAATCTAGGTGGCTCTGACTGCTAGTCAAGTGTAAGCTGTGATAACGTCCTTCTCCCTTTCCTCTTGCTGCTCTCTTCCTTCCTAATCTCCTCCGTGCTGTCTGGCTGGTGGTTTCCTTTTTGTTTAGGTCCCTACAGGGCTTGGCAACAGTGGCGATGGACCCTACTGAGAAATGGTGTGGAAATTGCTTTGTGCTTTTCTCCAGCCGTCGCAGGCTAGGCAATTTACACCTGGGTGTCCCCTGCCTTCCACTTGACACAGGGTGAGAGCACTGAATTTACAAAAAGGTGCGTCAGAGAGGCATCAAGAAGAAATAAAAGAGAGGAAGAAAGCAGGCATCGTATCTGTAAAAGGGGAAGAAATAGGAATAAAAACGAGGCGGAGATGAGGAAAGAGAGTGGATGGATTACAGGGAGAGTTTTTGAAGAAACTGTCTTGTTTTCAAGATAAGACAGAGTGTCCCTTTGTGGTAATTTTGCATGCAGTCATTTTCTCATTTACAATTTTTTTTTCTGCATAACCACACATTTCCCCAGATACAGTTGATGTTTTTCCTTGAGGGTGAGCTGACCTCAGTAATGTTGCCCAAACAGTTAGGTGTTGTCACACAGACCCCCACAGCAGTTTGCAAAAACACCTGTCACTGATCACGAGTCAATATTTTTCCAAGGGTCTTTTTATTTTAAGGTGTGAATTAATCACAACAGTTTTGCCAACAGGAGACCCATGAAGTCAGCTTCCCATTAGCTGTTTGTGGAACCAATCCAGACTTTAACTGTGAAAAAAAAAAAAAAAGGCAAGTCCTATGTCAGGTGCTGACCTTCAATAGACAGTAAGGGATAAATAAAGGCTTTATAATAAAATCTAATACAGACATACGATGTGCAAAAAGACATGGTCAATATTTTCCCGCTGTTTTCACACAGTAAATCAGAGCATATTTGTTCCAGTTTTAGATCAGTTAAAGTTAGCAAAAGTATTTTTTATTTGCTAAATGACAAAAAAATAATAAAGAGGAAAGACGAAGAAGCTCGAAAACCCGAGAATACCACCTCAGCTGGGAAGTACGGAAGTAGCAGCATTATGCTGTGTGGATGGTTTGCTGCAGGAGGAACTGGTGCACTTCACAAGTTGGATTGCATCATGATGAAATAATATTATGTGGACACTTTGAGGAAACGTGACAACAAGTTAGACAAGAAGTCTGAGCTTTAGCCCAAATGGATTCTCCTCATGACTCAAGGCATACCAACAACTTATAATGGCTTAATGTAAAATAGCTTAAAGACAATGGAGTCAGTGGTGCCGCATGGCCATTACACAACCAGAAAAAAATGTTGGCAGGGGTGAAAAGGACTCAGTTGCAGTAGTTTTATCAGGAGGAAAACGTCCAGCAGACTATTTTATAAATGGCAATTGTTACCTATTCTAATCACATGAATGTAAACTTCCCAAGCTAAATAATATGGGAAGAGAAGCAGATAAAACATTTTCTTTAATTGTTCTGATATTAGCCTATCTTACTATTAGAAAATGTAAAAAAAAAAAAAATGTAATTTGTCAACCTGTAAAGCATATGCAAAGATCTAATTGCAGCTTTATCTAATAACAATTAAATTTGACCAAATTTACCAGTGTAAAAAGTGCATATATCTTTTGACATGTGGAACAGTACTTTGTGAAATATATATAAATAAGTCAAACAACACAGAACCAGACAGCTGGATCTTGTTCTTCCAGTTGAAATGTCTGACTTAAAGGTCAGCATTTTACATGTTACCTGGTAGCTGAGCCATTTTAGAGAACTGAGACACTAAGGAAAGATGCAACGCACCATGTTTTTATACATATAAACTTTAAGCATTTATTTTAGCCTTATTTTGAGATATTAAGTTGAATAAGTGGAGGTGATATTGGCCCCCAAACTCTCTTGTTATAGCAAAAGTATTGTCACAACACCTGATTTTAAAAGTGAAGTAGTCTCTGAAAAAGACTTTTGTCAGTATGGAACCCTAGAAAATACGGCTGAAATAGAAACTTGTTCATAAATCAAGATACAAGTGAAGGTAAAGCAAATACAGTAAACCTCAGTGAATACATAAAAATATGCCTAACCTTTGAATGCAACAAGTTCAATACTCTGCAGTTAAATTATGGAATATAAAGAGACAGACAATAAGGTAATATGTACAGAAACTGTCTGCACTAATGTATTCTGAGGTTTTGTGCATTAATCAATTTGATCTTGACTTTTTGATACCTTAAAACTCCATCAGTCTTTATAAAAATCACTTAAAATGTAAAGTGGGCAAACTGAATGGCTTCAAGAGAATAATAAGAGCAATTTAAAAACGTCTTTGCTGTGTGCTACTGTGTTAACATGTAGTTCCACAGCTGACGAATCTACACCTTGGAATGAAAATTGGAAAAAGATATTGTCTGTGGAAATCATTAGTTAATAGGGGAGTAAATATTTAAACATAAAGAAATAATACAGTTCTTTGTGTGTGTCAAAATCGGATCACTGTTACGACCAAAACCAACTACTCTGAAAGCCAAAAGAGGGACTGAAGTGTCAGAACCATGGAACAGAAAAACATTCGGTTATGGACAATAGAAATAGAAATCCCATTTTCCTGCACTACCGGGATTGGTTTTACATCGGCAAGTTGAATGATCAAAGGTGGTGGTGAAACTTATTTTCTTTTTTCCGTAAAAGAAAGGTATTCAAACTCATAAGAAAACCATGTTCTCTAAACTCCTGACAGTCTTGTAAATGTTTGATTAAAGTTTAGATTTTTAATCAGACAAAAAAGATTTTTTTTTTTATTAAGATTTCTGTCTTAGGTGTCATCACCGGTTGTCAAGAAGAATACTTTAGTCTTGGTAACATACAAGTTCCTGATGGTTTTTCTTATTATCTCTAATCAAGGTATAATTTTTTTTTATTCATAAAGATAAAGAAATCTTTTTGCTTTATTAAATGTGTGTCGGAATTCATTCAATGAATAGATTATCATTCAGACAGATTTTTCAAAGATTACCTTATTATAAGACTGATGAACTTATGCATATTAATACAGGTCAATAAAATCTTTCACATCAAATGCGGCATTCATCATTTATGCTGGAGACCTTCGCTGATAACGCATTATCACTCACAAGTGATCATATCATCAAGTAATAAGCTACGTAATCCAATTCACTACCACCTGCTTTACACTTTAAAAACACAATTTTCCACAGCAAACAGTGCAAGAAAAAGCAGAGCAACAAACCTGCATGCATGTTTGTCCATCGTGGCGCAGTGACAAGATGGGCGCGATTTTGCGCGTCTTTGAATGCGTCTTTTAATTCAGATGTGAATGGATTCAGGGTGATTGGATACATTGTTTATTCATAATCAGGCGAATGTGAACCAAATGTGGAGAGCAGCAGGGTATCAGTTAGAAAATCTGAGCAGAATAGTAATGACCACGGTGAAACAGGCAGCGTGAAATAATGATGAACTGTGAATGCGATGTGTATGCACGGGCATCTCGGATGTTGTCTGGATGTAAATGTGTTCAAGGGCACTTTAGAGGCTTTAGAGGATAACACATTTTACCTAAAGATAGAAAAAAAAAATGTGCCGAATTTTATACAGTAGATACTGTAAATGTGCCACAAAACCGTGCAAAAGTGTTTGTAACCAATGAATCCAATTTAACCAGAGTTGTCATTTCATTACAAAGACAAGCAGAATGTAGCACTTACCTGCTAAGTGAAATAATTTCACATTTCAACAAAACTGTGGTCTGCACATGTATTCAGATGCATTCACTTTGATATCTCTAAATAAAATACGGTACAAACAACTGCTTTTAGAGGGCGCCTATTCAATAAATAGAGGCTACGTTTGTGTAATTTAATTTCATTATAAATATTACTCCTTGTTGAAGACCTCAGTGGTTTGTTGCAGAACATCAGTGATCAAACTGCATCATTAACGTCAAGGAACATGGCCAACAGGAAGTCATATGGGCCCACTTGGAAAATGAAGTGTAAAACCTAACGCCACATATCATTTGAACGCACCGCCACCATCAAACACACAACACTTTTCAGGTTTTTCTCTATTTTACATTGTGAAAACAGTGGACTCTCTTTCTTCTACTTCACACTATCCTTTACTATCCTAATAAAATACATATAAGTTTTGTGGCTGATGTGAGAAAAAGTAAAAGCATTCGAAAAGCATGAATACGTTTGGAAGTTACTCTAAATGTATGTCTTTGCCGTTAGTTTGAAACTTTTTAACTGACTGTCGTATGGCAGATTGTGGTAGGCAGTTTTTCTTAAAGAATCTTCAAGAAACAAATGTGAATACTTTGATTTAACTCAAGAGACATCAAAAGGAGAACACCAGAGATGAGACGCATGCAGAAAGACAGAAAGATAAAAGGACAGTATTTACTCAGACGCAAAGTCAACATCATCATTTGAGAGAAGGAGAACAGAACGTGGGTGAGGGAAAGAGACTAGAAGCTCACAGATGAGTAAAATCTCCAGAAGGCAGAAAGGGAAGCGACTCACAGTAAAAGACCTCCTGGAAGAGAAGCAAGACAGGGAGGAGCGAACCATCTTTGCAAGGATAAAAGAAGGAGCGTAATCGCCCAGTTGTTTCTTTGTCTCCCAGAGGCCTCCTAGAAAACAACTGGCGCTTTAAGCTTGGACAGATAGCAGACAGACGAGTGACGGTTAGAGAGAAGGAGAATACCACAGAGAGAAGGGAGGCTCATGAACGCACACACACGCGCGCACACACACGCGCACACACACACACACACACACACACACACGCACACACGCACACACACACACACACACATTCTCCAGCATGCAAAAGATGCACGGGTATGCAGACATACAGTGAGAGTAGAGAGAAATGCATTCTCCAACACACATAACAAACAACATGCAGTCAGGCACATTTTTTTTTTCCTTACTGTGGTACAAAAGCAGCAACAGTCTTACCGATACACACACACACACACACACACATTCACACACACATTGAGATCTGTGCACAAACTTTTCCTTCCCTGTCCCTGTGGAGCTGCGATGATGGAGATGGAGCACGGCGCGAATTGACTGTGACACAAAGCTGCATCCAAGAACCTTAGAGGAAAAAGGCTCTGCTTCAAAAACAAGACCTTCAGTGTGCTTCTTCAAAACTCTGTCATAAAAATATGGAGAGGTGAGAAGAGACCACAGCTTCCACATAGTGGACAGGGACATGGTGAAGATGAAACCTGTCAATCAGCGCCTATAAGCTGGACATCACGGTTTAAGGTATGTGGAATAAATCAAAACCTTGAAAAGTAAAGCTTAGAGTGCCTTGTAAAATGATATGCACCTAGTAAATGTTTTCCACATTTATCTGTTGCACACAAAAATCCACTGCATTGTATGGCAAGTTTATACGATAGACCCAAAAGGTAACACAACAAAACAAAATATACAATGAAACAAGCAAAAAACACAAATATCCTCTTTACTCTAATACAACTAAATGAAACAGGCACAGCCAACGGCCTTCCAGAGTCACCTGATTGGTGTTTTGCTGCTATGTGGACAGGACACTCTTGTAAATTAGATTTTTAATATTAATGAGTATTTTTTTTTTTATTTATTTCCTGATTAAATAAAGATTACAAACAAACAAAAGAGAATAATCAAACATTGAAGTTCATGAAAGCTTTTCATCCAGCCTGGTCTTGAGCTATTTTGCAAAGAAGAATTGAGCAAAACTGGAAGCTAAACAAAAAAAAAAAAGGCTTTCAGTTGTAAATTACAGCAAAAGGTTTTGAAAAGTACTGATTCTGCTAACTAACTAACATCAGCCTGAATACTCTACAGTGAAAACATGGTGATGTGGGGATATATTTCTTCAAAAAAGGACAGTGAGGCTCATCAGAGTTAAACGGAGGGCAGCTTGAGCTAAGTAAAGGATTACTGAGGAAGAAAATGTGTTAGAAAATCCAGAGAGAAATCAAACTAAGAGTGTGTGGACATGTTCACAGACTCTTCGTCTAATTTGACTGAGTTTGAGCTTTTTTGCAAAGAATAATGGGCAAAAATCTCTGTCTCTACATATGCATTGCTGGTAGAGGCACACACTAAACCAGGTGCAACTAACGCATGCTACACTTTGAAAACCATGCATCTACGTTGTGTTGATATTTCACATGAAATCCTAATTTTTTTTTTGCTCTGAAATTTGAGAGCATAATCTGACGAACGTGAAAAGTTCCAGGGGCTGAGCAATTTCCTGAAAAATATTTTCCCAAAAAAAAAAAAAAAAAAGTTTGATTTCAGGGCATTTTACTTGTCAGACAGAGATGAGGTAACAGATGAGCCAGGTTTACTTTGTGTGTCTTTTGTCTCCTCTTGTTTCTGCTCACACGCCTGTCATAATGTTGATCAAGCAAAACCAGCCAATACACAAGAGCCTTGAATGTCTTATTTTCCATCAGAGGAAGATGTGTGATGATCACAGCCTAAATGAGACTTGCTATGCTGTCGACGGCTTCCAAACACACAAAAGCAAATTGCAGCGATACACATACAGTCAAATGATACCAGTGGTTAAAAAAACAGTAGGTTTTTTTTTTAAGCAAATCAGCAGGTGTTTGACAACATTTTTATTGCCAAGGAAGCATCTAAAATCTCGCCAGAAACTGTTTAGCCAACAGATGTTTCACATAATTGCAGCATTCAGTAATACTGTTGTATGATGCAACATTGCTGTGATGCAGCTGCTGACGGAGGAAAAAGCAGGAAATAAAAACACAGATATGGTTTTAAATCGACTTTATCGTGCTGTGAAGCATCTTCTTTTTTTTTTCCACACGCAGCGATAAACTGCACTCAGGAACGAAAAAAAAATGCCTCTGGAAGTATATTTTATGCTGCGGAAGAGCTACATCTTTAACATAAATAGAGCCAGCGTAAACTGTGATGCTTCTCCTCGCAATATTTCTGCCAAATTCTCTCCCTTGAGCCATAAAGGACCATCGGACCAGGTTCTGAAGCGACAGCGAAGAATGAAAATGCCCTGAGAAGCGCTGGGAGGCACGTTATGGGAATTAAACAAATGTGAGAGTTACTCCTTTCATTCTCCAGGGTGATGGATGTGTGATGAGTGCTGCAATAACAAGGGATCAAAGGGAAGAGGACGAATAATAAGGATTTGCTCTAACTAACCACCTCATCTCTTCAGCAACATACTTAGTACAAAATCTTTTTTTCGAGGAATTGCAGTGTGGAAAAAAAATGGCTGCACTTTTCTTCAATCCTCTAAGAAAAAGTACTTGATTTTCTCAAAAACTAATAAGGAAATAAAGCTGTATCCCGTCTTTTACAAGCAAAGAGCTCTTTTAGTCGTAACAACTATTTTAACTAAGAACAAAACCTCTGTATTTTACATCCGATATCATGTTTTTCATTTTACTTCTCAGGAAACAAGCAAAATTAATAAACAGCAAAACTTGCTCTCAGCTTCTCTGTGTCTATAAAAAGGCTAATTCTGAACAAAGCACGAGGCATTTATGAAAGTGAACGTGTGCAAAGAAGAGCGAGAGCATCTTTATGTTCGTTGGAAATGTGATGACTTATGTACTGTAACTAACTGTTTTCTCATTAATCAAGTAAAGCCTTGAAACAAAGGCTTCACTCTCTGATTTGATTTTGCCTTTTTCATTCTTATCCACAACTTTATTCCTTTACCTTCCTGTTGCCATTTGTCCTCTAACTGTCTCAAACAAACCACTGAAGCCATTACAGAACTCCTGAGATCAAACTGCACACCAGCGATGTAATAATTTAGATCGGCGGTGTCCAAACTTTTGTGGCACGGGCCAAAACTGTGAAGCAGCTACACTCGCAGGAAACAAAACTGCTCCAGGACGAACAGGTGTGCCCACGTCTGCTTTTTGCATACGTCTCTGGATGTGTGTGGACCTATTTTCTAGAACATTAATGGAAAATAAAATTTATAGCTAATTAAAAACAAATCATTTGTTCGTCAGAGCGGCGAAAATTTAAAACAATTTGTCATAATTTTTATTGTTTCTGCCAAGTCTCGTGTTGCTCCATGTAGTGGAGTATTTTAAGGTGTTAGGACACCTTTGGAAGTGGATTGCTGAAATAGTCATTTACACATTTCTTCTGCTCAATCGTGTGCTGAAGATGCATAAAAACCTCTCACACACTGACTAGCCTACAAATGTCATGGATATGCAGTCGCAGCATTTAAATACAAGAACAACGCTGTAAACCCAAACTCTTGTAAATCCTCCTCAAGGTCTTTCTCAGACATCCAGGATTTTTGTCTCTCTCAATCATAAAATTATTTGTCTTAAAATGTTACGTGATATGAAAGGATAACTTGACCTCTGCTGCTCATGTTAACACGCAATTTCTCGACAGGGGAGGCTGCTACATAAAAGGAGTTTTATCTTCCTAAAGCCTCTTGCTTTGAAGGGGTCACTTTTACAAATTTAGTAAGTTCAAGATAGGATCTCATAAGGTTATTGAGATTACATACAAAGAAAAACTCAGATCACACAGCCTTTTTCAGATGATGAATGCGAACAGGCCGTAGCACTAACAAGCTAATTATGGTCTGATAAATTGGTAACAGTTATCTGGGAGCTCATATCTCATGTATACTTAAATTAGCATCGTGCAGCCTTCCCTTTTCTTCATACACATTTAGGAGGAAACAAAAATATGCAGTATGGTGTGCATGGTTTCATATGTGAGTTTTTAGAGATCATTTTTATTGAGTTGGTTCCAAGTTCAGCCTCGTTTCAGGTACAACCACGGTAAGTTATGAAAAAAAAAATACTTTGATATTATTACTTTCCAGGAACATTGTTATTTTTCATTTTCTTTCCATACTAACATACATATTTAAGGCTTTTTTTTTTCTGGAATAAAAACTTTTTTATTTGACCTTAGCAAAAGGAATAGACCAATTACAGCTCCCAATGTAAAGATTTCTTATTCTTTCGCCGTGGAAATCCCAGAATACAGATGTCTCAGTTCTCTTTCTTTTGTATCATTCATGCGCTGCCAAAACAATGTCTCAACTGTCTCCTGTGGATCTGTGGCACAAACTCTGGCAGACTAGATATCTCTCACCTCTAAGCGATCACTGTTTTCACATTCGGTACGTCAAGATGTCTTTCTCTCCCTTACTTTTACAAATCTCAAACAGAATTATTCAGTCATTGCCCGTGGCTATGAAGACAAAGCAAGAAGCAGAAGGAGGGAGAGAGAGAGAGAGAGAGAGAGAGAGAAACAGAGATGGAGGAAGCCTTTTTATATTCATCTAAATCCTTCTTTTAATCAACATAACTGGTTATATGGAGTGAGAAAATACTTTGTAAAGATCAAAAAGATGACCAAGATTGCTCAAAGGGGACAATACTCCCTGCATCCCTGTGTTAGGTTTCTCTCCTTCATCCTTGTTTTCCTTTTCCTATGGGAGATATGTGTCTTTTTTTACACCCGTTCACTGTCTTCTTTTCACTAGTTTTCTGCTTTTTGTTTTATTTCATCTTACACATGTTCGTCTGCTTGTAGACAAAAGCGTTTAAGGTTATACTTGACATGCATTTTTTTTTTTACCATTAATAAAACATAAGGGCAGTAAATAAACAAAATTCAACTTTAAATCCATGCTGAACTTAGGCAGGTAACTGAAGGCATGAGAGACCTTCTCTGCCTTGGTATCAACAATGATTTCTCTCAAAGCCCCGACCTCACTGCTTTTGAAACCCGCTAAACAGTAAGCACACAGGTTTTGTTGAAAATAAATAAACAGAGGAAGGAAACAGATAGGGAAACAATTTTAAAACACTTACTGCCATTCAAATTCATAAGAACTCAAACTCATTTATATTTGTTTTGTGTCATAAACAAGGAGGACAACATTTTTCAGAAGGGTGTATTTAGAACAACCTTTTTTCCAGAACAGAATCAGACGTTGGGTCGCCATGAAGTGACAAATTCTACAACTCGGTCACAAAGAGTAAAACTTACTTTTTAGCCTTTCTGAAAATTGCAAACTTGCCTAATCCTAATGGTGTTTATCATGTATTACATATTGCATTTTTTTTATACTAGCATATAGTAGCAATGCCTTGCTGCTTGTTTGTCTAGTAATGCTTTAGATTTCTGATTGTGTTTTGGATTATGTTGTCAGTGCTTTCACAGGTTGGCATTCTCCACCACGTCTCTGTTCCCCTTGTCTCCTAACCTTTTCCTCTGTCCTGGATTAAGTGCCTGCTGGAGATGAGGTGATAGGATTAAGGATTGTTTGCTGAGCAGATGGTCACACACTGTTTCAACATTTCCACGTAGGCTAGTAAGGCAGAGATAAAAATACTCAAATGTCCGCTGGGTCAAGTGCACGTTAACTTTTTCAACAAGCAAAAACCTACTTTCAGAGCAAACTCCAGAAGACTCTGAAGTCTATTTTTCAGGCTAGGACGCCGTACTTGGGGAGAGCTGACAAAAGAGTCAGGGGGTTGTTCTGCTTAACTATAAAGGCTGTGTGTCAAAGTCAGCTACCTCATTAGGAAGGATTTCACAAAGAAAATGCTAATTGGCCTTACATCCCAAATAAAGGCTTATTTCTTGTAGCATATCACGGGCTTATCTTGACTTGTTTAATGAGACGGGCTGTCTAATGAAGGATATTACAGTCTTGGATCAGGTGTTCGATTCCCCTTTGGAGTGCAACGTTGCTTCAAGAATCACCCTTCTGTCTCCCCATTATCTGATCACCTAACTCTTCCCTCGCCTTTGTGCTGTCTCGGCAGTACAGCAGTTTGTGTCTGTCAGGCTGACGGACAGAACAGGAGAAGAGGATCTGGGTCGAGAACTTTTGCTGTTGAACTTTCGAGAACTTCCTTGAGTTTTGAAGCATTATGTTCAAGTTACTTTTTGAGCAGTTATTTGGGGTGTCCGTGTTCTGATTGCAACTTGGACTGAAGCTCTTCACGCCAGCAAATTGGACAGCAATTTTCAGGAGCAAACTTTGTGACACAATTTGTCTTTGTAAAAAAATATATTTTATGTAATTGGACAGTCTGCAGTGGTCAGTGTGAGTGACAGAGGAGATGGCAGTTAGACAGCGTGTGGATGACATCCCACAATGACTGTCAGCTGAGTCCAAAGACATTCAAAGTACAGATCAAGTGTCGCAGCTCACTGAGCCCTCTGCTTCTTCAAACAGCAACTCGTCATTTGAAGACAGGACATTGCACTGCGCTCTGATCAAACCTTTAATCCTATGAAGAAATTAAAGTCTGGTAGTGTCAAGTTTAGCTTCCAGCTGCAAAATCCCAACCCTCTGTGGTTTCAAAGTAGTAAGAATCATTTGGGTCTTTTTCATAGTTTTTATGAAAAGTTGAGATTCAAGACCTAATTTAAATAGTTTATCTAAATTCAACCTTTACATTTGCTGATGATTATGAGGGCTGTAGGTTGTGGGTTACAGCAACTGTGGAAATAACAGGATCAATACAGCTTCGTAATGAGGTGTTTATATGTCACATCAAAGGTCATCTGACTGCTGTCTCTGAGCTTTTGAAATGTTCCCCAAAATATTATTCATTGTTATCTACTGATTTATTTATTAATTTTACTTTCAGTCATTGATAACAGTCCTCCATTCGTGAAAGCTGAATAATGTTTCTTAATGTCCCATGCTTTACTTAATCTGTATTACAAAAGTTAACCAAATTTTCAGTCAGTGATATATTTCAATTGTTGACTTCCTGAACAAGAGGCAAACTCTGAAGCATCTTACCCAGGCTAGAGAAAAAAAACGATCATTCGGCTGCAGTCCTTTTTCAAACAGAAGTAAATTTTGCATTTCTTTTAGGAGTCAAGTCTCCAGAGCCAAGAGGAAAAGTTGGGGACCACAGTTTGATTAAAATTACT
The DNA here is from genome assembly GCF_000485575.1 of Poecilia formosa. Taxonomy (NCBI): domain Eukaryota; kingdom Metazoa; phylum Chordata; class Actinopteri; order Cyprinodontiformes; family Poeciliidae; genus Poecilia; species Poecilia formosa. The sequence continues at coordinate 134,954 of NW_006800041.1, forward strand.
GTTTGTTACCTTAAACCAGCAAGCGAAGCTGTGCAAAATATGAAGAAAAATAAAGAAAGGTCAACAAGTAACGTAGCTCTAGAGTCAAGAACTGAGTTGCCTTTTCCATAACTGCATGTTTAATCTTAACTGCTTAAAATGCCCCATAAACATGCAAAACTACCCACTTCTAACATCATAAACAATGTGGAGGAATAGGGGGTGATAGAAAACATTCAGAATTGTCACATCTTACTAACTTATTCACTTTAATGTCCAAGGTGTATAGTCTGTTTGTATTATTGATGACAACAATATTAAAGCTTTGCAATTAATGCTTTCTTTACTTGTATGTGAGATTTCTTAGGATGAAAATAACTGGGTTTTAACAAAAATGATTTCTGAATGATTGATTTGAGTATTCCTCCCCTCAAACACTTGATTACACAGAACACAGAGTGTCTAAAAGACATAAAACGCCCTCAGAGATACTGACATGCCCTTGCATTCACAAATTCAGTGGTTCTGCCTTCGCAGTCTGTGCCGGACGTTTGGCTGTCCTCGGGTATCAGTGGTATTTATAAAGAGTCTAATTGCCCAAGTGTCTGAAAAGTGGAAATTTGGAGAGTAGCTGGCTAATGAGCAGCCTTCAAGAGGGTCAGTAGTTAGCCGAAGCAATGGTGAGAGTAGCTCTGTGGTAAAGGTCGCATACCTTCAGGGGAAAAAGGCCACAGTGTGATGGGTGGACAGAGAGAACAGGGACTGTCCAATATTTACCTGGTATTAAGCAAAATGACTGGACTGTAGAGAAAATACAGCAAAATTCCTTTTTGGTGAGAAAACATTACCACTTCATCAAGAAGTTGCAGCAGAGTCCACGTGTAAACAGTATGTAGTTAACACAAAGATCTCCAAGGGTAAACAGAGACGTTGTGGAAAGTCGATGCTTCACTGATCTCTCACTAATTGATGCTACAAGACCAAAACTGAGGGGCCCGATAATTAAATCCCTGAAATAACCTCGAAGATCTCTTTCCACATCCGGGTGGCAAATCATACCCATTATTGACACATTGCCTATTTGAGAACTTGGAGTTACATGCGACTAAATAAACACAATGAACATAATTGTCCGATATCTGGGAGAGAGAAACTGCACCTTTTAGTTTGATCTTACATGTCAGGGCCTATTGATGGTGATCTGGACTTGACAAATTTAAAAGCTATCAATATTTACCTTGATGCATACAAAAAAAGACACAAAATTTGTTATTCATTAGAAAACTGTTAGTGGAAAAGAGGCATATAGCATGGTTTTTAATACTAGATTTGAAGAAAGCAGCAGTCACTTTCTGCTAATGGATTTTATTATTTGTTGTAATTTCAACCAACCCTAAGAAACCAGCCGTCTTAACAGTTTGCACAATGCCAAGTAGGAAATACATCATCAATGACCTTAAAGAAGCAATTATTCCAGCCTATCTATCCGGAAAGAGTTCTAAGGTAATTGCTAAACAATTTAAAAATAATTATTCAAAAGAGAAAATTATTTGTCACAATCTGAAAACTAACTAACTTGATATTACAGCAAATTTACCCCAAGTTTAGACCGTAAAACGGTTGGAAACATAGTAGAAAACCCAGATCCTGCAAACCCCACTTAGAATGTTAAATTTCAATGTTTATTATAGCACAATTTGAAGACTGCGTGTTGCTTATTTGGAAAATCTGTCAAGAGAAAAAAACATCTTCATTCTAGGAAAGATATGGCCACATAATTTCCCTGAAAAAACAAAACAAAAACAAAAACAGAAGGAGTTATTCTTCCATCTGTGCTAAACACAAAAACAAGCAAACAAAGTGGTGTGTCCATTTTGTGCCTGCTGCGCGCCCAGACTGGACCCACGCCAGGTTCTGATATGACTGAGTCCCTAATTAAGATACAGGCTGAGCAGCACATGCTGTTGGTCTTCCTGCATTAGAGAACAAGAGATTGACACAAAACAGAAATGAACATTCTTCAGAGTTTTGACCATAGTGGACCGGTTTTGATTCCCCGACGTAGCATCCAGCGACTGCAGGCGAACATGCATCATGATGACGCAGGTCACACATGCACAGTCAGGTCAGTTCCTCACATGATCAGAACAAGTGTTTACATGCACATCACTTGGATTATCAATTGGCATGAACTACTCAATTGGCCGTTTATTTTGATTACTTACATCTATGTAAACATGCCTACTGTTTCTACATAATAATGGTGCTTTTGAATGAAGCTTTTCCAGGTTTTGTTTGTTTTTTTATTTAAAAATAAGGACATTATTTTTTTTCTGCTCATATTTATATAGATCGTAATCGGTTTTAGTAATTTTACAACTTGCACAAAGTAGACTAAAATTATTTTTATTTTCATTCACAAAACATTAGAAACAAAAGTTTATAATGTTTTTGCCTTGATTATAGGTAGTATGTAAGGTATATGCTCTCCTAAAGTACTTTGAAAGTCTGAAAGTAACATGGTGAAAAAAAAAAACAGTCAACCTAATTAAATACAGTGTGAAAAATAAAAGAATTTCACCAGAAAGCCTCACTACACAACATAAAACCACTCCACTCCCCACTCTGAATGTGCAGGTTTTAGTCCAGCGCTGGAGCAGGTGGAGGAGGGACATCATCAGCCACAGTCAATAAACCCATTAAGTCCATTAGCATAGATGCTGCTTTGCTTGGCCCTTCTTTCTCTTGTGTCTTTTTGTTATTCTTTTACCTTGCTCACCTTTCTCCTCATTAAGCTCTCACTCTTGGCTAACAAGAGGGAGAAAAACAATCCCGGAGCTTTGGTCTGTGCAAGCTGAAAACAGAAATTGGAAAAGTAAAAGCACCAACAGCCTGTTAGTGATGCAGCAAGAGGAAAACACTAATGAATATGTAACATATTCCTCACCCCTCTTCATCCTGTCACATTCTCTTTGTGTGCCTTCGGTTTTTATGCCTCTTCGTTTTTAGATTTGCTCATCCCTCTGCTTTGTCAAAGATTTGATTTATCGACCAAGGAGGCTTCATTAGAATCTAAAGGCAGCAAACTAAATCCGTTATCAAAAGGTTATTTACAAATAACCAACAAATAATTAATTCTCTTCTGTTTCTGTATTATCAACAACACATTTTGGTAATGAATGAAACACAATTTCTATAGCTACCCGAAGTCTATCATGGACCTTTTCTTTTCAGTTCGTCTCGTTCTTCATAAATTAGCAGGATCGAATGAGAATCACAAACATATAGATGTATAATGTTCTACAAAACCTAAGAAGAACATTTTCACTCACTGTTTAATTGGAGCTGATAACGCAGCTCAACAAACGATGAAAACCGGGACCTGTAAAGTCTGACGACTACAATATGTCGCTTCACATGCCATCACAGCTTCAGAGAGTATAACTGCGCTCATTTATTGCTGTCAAACTTAACATTCAGATCACTCGTTTATTTTAATTTTAAAAGCACAACCCAGGGCCTGCCATGATTTAATCTGGCTCTTTTGAAGGCACAGCCTAATGCACTCATAACTTGCATTTATTCAGTCAATAACACAATCAATTAAGAAATGTCATCTTGATTTTTCCTGATTAAACCCCTTTATCAATCAATAAATGAATAATTCTCCGTTGCCGAGAAGACTCACTTGTGAAATTAAAATCCTATTTTTGTTCAAGAGAACCAATTACACAATCACGCTAGAAGACTTCAATGTAGGTGCCACAAAGAGACAACACAGCCGACTGAATGAATACAAAACATATTTTGAAAAATACATCTAAATAATATTAATTGGCAAAATAGCTGTAGGATTTTATGAGTCCTCCATAACACGATTCTTTTATAATACAGTTTGAATTCAAATATATGCGTTTCGTATGTCAGCAAAATGGATCTGCTTTCTGGTTCTCTTCAAAACCCAAACAATACCAACTCATATAATAATAATAATAATAATAATAATAATAATAATAATATGAGTTGGAAGCAGATTTTATAATTTCCATGTAAATACCAAAATGAGTGCTGTCAACACCTAGGTGCTGATACTTTTAACTGAAATAAATCAAAAATCTTAAGAATATAAACTGTATAATCCCTCTTCGAATAAGATGATTGGAGAAAATCTCACTTATGATCCGATCGCGTGTGTTTTAGTCCTGCCTGTGGTTTTATAAGTCTTCCTCACTTTCTTTATAGCTTACTTTTTTCTGACTTTCTCATCTCAAATGCACAGACACACACACACACACACAAACACACACACATTTACGGAGTCAGACGAGCACACGCAGAGTTGTGCTGGACCGGTCTGCCTCCCAGGGGCGTGAGCAGTGGTCAGAAGGGTTCCTGGACCCCCAGCTCCAATTAAGGTCAATTGGCGAGAGGAAGGAGAGAGAGGAAGACGTCACCACAGACAGAAAGATGCTCCAGCAGAATATCAATAACATTCGTTTTATTCGGCCTCAGTTACGTTGATCGCAATTGATTGTGCAAAAATGCAATTAAAAAAAGATATTTTTACATGTTGCACCTCATTTTATAAATGCATTTAACTAAAATGCCATTGTGACCATTGGCAGGTAAGAAAACAACTGAATATTTTCCGTCATAGCAAAGGAAGATTGTTGATGTGTTTGTTGAAGGAGGTTGTAGAGAGTTTGACTGTGATGGTTAAATGGTTACTGTGTATTGATAACTCCAAAACTCCACGACTTCAGTGGAGTCGTTCTTACTGGTCCTCGGTGGTCAGTGAAGAAGCAGTGGTGAACCAGAAACGGGGTCACGGGTGAAAAGGTGGACACTGAAATAACTGATGCAGTTTTGGTAACCATTAAATTGAATTTGAAGCAAGGATCCCCAAGAGCTGCACATCAATTAAAATCAATATTACGTGTTTTCACTATGAAATATTTATCAGAATATTTAAACACTTTCAAACATATTTGATGATTTTGGCTTTTGAAACAAAAACGACATTTGTAAAGTGTAGCAATGCATAGAGTGCTAAAAGTAGAAGCAGTATATTGGTTAAACAGTGAGTACAATTGAAGCAGGTGGCAATCCTTCCAGAAAATCCTGTTTCCATGCATCCTTTCAAACTGAAGATGGTATGACAAGTGTTTTCAGCTTCTCAGCCTAAGTTGCACATCTCCCTCCAGGTGTTGCCCATCAGCAGGTAATTTCCAGACAGACAGATCCTCCTCCTGTTGTGTAGCAGATGGTGCTAACCAGAACATAACATTGCTGTCTGCCTCCTCTTGTCAGCTCACTAATCAGATACTTATGAACAATAATAGACTTCTGTTTCTCTTTTAAACATTCTCTGTTTAATGTACTTGTGTAAAAATAGAAAAAATATTTTTTATGTTTGTTTTTTTTCCTCAATGATAAAAACCATTTTAGCTTTATTTATTTATTTATTTTTTTGTGAACCTGATTGTATTGTTTTCTTATCCTTTTGCTTCTGCGCTTTTCCGGCCCAGTCAACCTGTAGAGTGAATCCAGAAATAGTTGTGATTCAAGTTCCTAGCGGCCCCCAGGTTTATCAGTTATCCCCTCCAAACCCTGCCCCATGTCACAGGGCTCTCAAATGGATCATTTTTCCCTTCAGGCTCTGCCAGACTGTGGTTGGCCAACATGGGAGCCATTTATTTCCTCTGCAGCATGCCGAGAATAATCTGAAGTGTGCGTGTGCATCGTTCTGTTTGTGTGATGGCGGCGCGGGAGCAGTTAGCAGAATCATGCGGAACCCAGTTGCCGGCGGGCCAGCGCTGGCAGGAAAGGCGAGGTAAGGTAATGCTCTGTGCAAGAAAGAATCTAGCATGATTTAGTAGCACCGTCAATGAGCCAGGCAAGGACAATGGTTCACTCGAGCTTGGTGGAGAAATAAGGACAGGGCTGGGGAGATGGGACACAGGCTATGAAGAATATCAGGATAAGGGGTGATGTAAAAGAAGGGTTGGGGGGGATTACTCTAAGTGTGAGCCCGAGGATATGGATTGGGAAGCGGCCAGCTAAGGCATTCTGTAAGATATGGTAGATGGAGGGAGATTTTTCACGCTGTAGGGATGAGGTGGTGGAAGGTGGGCCTGTGCTGTGGGACAGAGTCAAAATTGGGGGAAATAAATGTGTTTCTGTATAACCCCGATTATTTCAATTATGTAGTCAGTCTAATCAACTCTACACTCTTAAAACATCAAAACTTAGCAGTAGTTTTGATGTCAGAATCCTTATCAAGTTGGGTTGACACAGCTGCTGCTCTGTAGTGGCTAATTAACCCTCTGATGCGTGACTGACTGACTATACAGTCTTCTGTGAGTGGGTCCTTTTTGACCCAGGTTACAATCAATGTGTTTTTATGCTTCTTTTGTCATTTTGATTCAAAATAATGTTTTGTATAATACTTTCTACTGTGTTTTATTTCACACAAGAGTTATTTCATGTTTGAAATATTTTCATTTTTCACTTTTTTAAATGTTTTTAGAACAATTTGTAGAACATTTCTGACAATTTGTAGAACATTTTTAAAACAAAATGACATCAGGAGCACTTTTACAACAACAATGATGAAATGTCAATAATGGACAATGTTAACATCCATTATATGTGTGTGGGTGTGTGTATGGGCATGGGGGGGCTGCAAAAGAGCACGTTTCTTGAAACTAGCTAGCTAACCAAGCTAGCTTACTGTCTATTCTGTTATGCTATGTGTATCATACGTGTGTGTGCATGTGTGTGATCCATCCATCCATCCATCTGTCCATCCATCCATCCGTCAGGTCGTGGGGTCAGCAGCCTAAGTAAGGAGGCTCAGAGTTTGCTCTCCCCAGTCACTTGTTCCAGTTCCTCTGGGGGAACCCATGGCATTCCCAGACCAGCTGAGAAACATCGTCAGCGTGTCCTGGGTCTTCCCAGGCCTCCTCCTTGTTTGACGTGGCCGGAACATCTCACCAAGGAGGCGTCCAGGAGGCATCCTGACCAAATGCCCGAGCCTCAGCTGGCTCCTCTCAATATGAAAGAGCAGTGGCTCTACTCTGAGTATCTCCTAGATATCTGACCTTCTCATCCTATCTCTAAGGACACCCTACAGGGAAAACTAATTTTGGCCCCTTGTATCCGTGACCTCGTTCTTTCGGTCATGACCCAACGCTCATGACCATAGATGAGGGTAGGAACTTAAATCAACTGCTAAATCAAGAGATTTGCTTTTTGGCTCAGCTCTCTCTTCACCACGACAGATCGGTACAGCGCCCGCTTCACTGCAGACGCTGCACCAATCTGCCTGTCGATCTCCTGCTCCATTTTTCCCTCATTGGTGAACAAGATCCCCAGATACTTGAACTCCTCCACCTGAGGCAGGACATCCTCCCCAACCCAAAGAAGGCACTCTATACTTTTCTGGCTCATTTATTTATGCATTTATTTCTATAGCTATGAATTTTTATTTTATTTGACATGATAAAAGAAAGAACCGTGAAAACATTGATCAACAGATTTTGCATGTCATTCAAAACACTCTCTCTCTTGGTTTTCTCATCCAGGGTGTCAGACACACACAGAGACACACACACACAAATAATACACACGCACAATAAAGCATAGGTGGTAATATTAGCTAGTTGCTTACATAACTAGTGTTGGCTAACTTTGAAGAAGGCTAATATGTTGATTCGTGATAAAAAATAAGGATAATACTTATATGTAAGAGTCCTTGCTGTTTAAAATAATATTATTCAGGGGTGACACTTAGGTCTCAGTGTGTTTGGTTCACAAAAAAATGTTTTCCTGACAGTCACAGTTGGTAAGAAACAAAGATTCCCATTAAATTCCATAGGGAATGAATGCAGGTCATTTTGGACCCACTCACAGAAGAATGGGGTAGTAACAAAACATGCTATTTCTTAAAATGTATAAAAGGTAAATTAAACATTTTAATTGCATGATATCAGTAACATGTGTCTTGAGGAATACCTGGAATATGAAGTGATGAAAACTTTTCATTACAAAGATATTGCAAAAAGATGACCTCACCAGGTCAAAAAGGACCCACTTACGCACCAGAGGGTTAAGTGCAACACCTCTATACTTATTTGTATGTTAAATACTTGAAGTCCTAAAGTTACGTGGTCTCATATAAGTGGATTTAAGATGGACGGACTAGAAAAAACACCACATTCAACAAAAATCTTCTCCCTGAAGAGCAAACTTCAAATATTTTAATAGTGCTTTTTAGCGTGATACTCTAACCTTTAAAGAAGTGAAAGCTCTTTGAAGGCATTGATGGCTGGAACAATGCACGCAGGAATTACTAATAAGAGGAAAACGATGTAGGTGTTGCTGGCATTGGGGCACCTCTGCATCAAACAGTTTTCTCATCATTTGGTGGAACATCTTGTTTGTTTACATTCCCCCCCCCCTTTCCTGTTGGCTCATGCTGCTCCATCTCCATTTGTTCACTTATCTTGTAATTGAATATCTTTTTCTATTGCTGATGATGCAGCTGCTCCCCTTGGAATTATCTCATAGAGCTTTATCTTTTGTTTTGCAAGACGGTAAATGTCCTCAAAACCACAGCCTGAGCATTACATTTATTTAAACGAAATAAAATATAATTGGCATGCTAGCAATTCAACCCAGTCGGTGCTTTTTTTGTTGTGTGAGTAGATAGGAGGTGCAAATTCTTGCGACATAATAATTTTAACATTTACATTAAACACGTTAAGAGTTCTTGGTACACAAGTTTGAGTTGTCAAAATGTTTAGTTTTTTTGTATATAAAGGAGAAAAACAAGAAAGAAACAAAAAAGTGTCTATGAGCTGTTTTGCGAGCTACAAACGCCAGAACATCTTAAGGACTTTCACCATGAAATGCAAAGACATTTATAAAGCTCAATAAAGGTGTGAAGAATTAAACCAGCTAAGATTATCTGTAAAAATATTAGCAAATTATACAAGTCTCATCACACCTCCACCTCTGCTTCACTGTGGAGATGAATTGAAACTGAAAACCCACTGAGTCGACTCTAGGTGAACAAAATACACGAGAGAAAACCAGAAACATAAATTGAACAGGGCTGCTGCTGAGTACATTTACCTAAAACAGATCCCTCATTGATAAGAAATCAGTTTTCTAATTACTCTAACATTTAGACATATTTCTGAGGACGTTGCACAACATGTAAACAGTTTTCCTGCCCATTGCTTTGCCATGGGAAAAAATATATACTTTTTGTAAACTAGCAGCTGAATGTATCGAGCTTTTACTGTAATTGAAATTCAAATATTGTCATACTTTCATTGATTATGTTTTGTTTTTCAAGAATCCTGTACACATTTTTTTTTTCTTCTGAATTTTCATAACTGATAATTAGTATTTTTTTTAATTAGTGTATAATCTCTAGTTGAACATGTTAATTAATCTCTTAACTACTTTAGTAGTAAGTTAGAAAAAAAATACACAGTGAGACTGCAGACGGTATCTTGGGTTCTCTTGCTCCCCTCGTCCGTCTGACTCTACAAGCTTGATTTCCAAATAAAATTAAAAATTCACTTTTATCTAAAAATAGAACTTTGTACCACTGAGAAATGGTCCAGTCTGTTTTCTCCACAGAGTGGATAAAATGCATCTGAGTGTACATCTGATTCTGCTTCAGAAGTGGATTAAACACAAGGCATCCAGACGTCGTATCCCGTATCCTGTGTTTGACAGATCTTCAAGACTCCAGTCAAAATCCACAAATTGTGGTTCAAACTAATTCTCTTCAACAAGATCTGTTTTAAAATCTGCTGCTCTTTCTGCTTTTGCACTTTATTCACAATTTTTTCTTCTACTCGACATCAATATCCTTGAAATACATCATTCTGTGAACAGAAATGACATTGAAGTTGTCAGTGAGGATGAAGTTGACAACTTTCTGCTGGAACATTGAAGTCAGCAGTCCATGACTGTTAAGGCCACAACAGGCAATAACATCACGTCTACATAGAAACCCTCAAATTTACTGGGTTTAAATGATATTCCAATTCTCAGAGAAACTAACTTTTGGATTTTCATCAATCAGGTTTGATGGTAATGATTTTAATATTCATAATAATAATAAAAATAATAACTTTAAATTGCGTTCATACAAAGAGTTGAATAGTTAATTGAACAGGTACATATATTAATATTATAATATCTATTTGACTTTTTGAATATAATTCCTGAACTTAATTAACTTTTTATATAATTTTATTCAGGACTACATCCTGTTCTTGGAGAGTTTGGATGTATTTCATCACTGTTGGAAATCAACTTGTGTCTATCCACAATGCCATTAAAAACAAACAGAAACATACACATTATAAACTATATATAAATTACTTTAAAAAAACCATTCAAACTGAAGTTCAGATCATTTACTTTTCTGTTCTGGTACTTCTTGTTTGATGTTTGCCTTCTTTTGATGAGTGTTTGTGACTGGAAATATATTACTGGTTGCCTTTTAAGTTTTTCATGGTATTGATTTGTGCATCTTGTTTAAATCATTTTCAACTTTTTCTGGTTAAATTAGCAGCAATATGAAGTCATGATGGCCAATCACACCAGATGGCTGTCAAGCAGATCTGTGTCCATGTGTACATTTCATATTGAACCTGGACTTAAGGTTACAATCCTCACAGTAGTGAGTAGTGAGTAGTACATTTGGGACCAAATGTGCCACAACACAGCTGCCTTTTCTTCTACACATTTTGTTTTCTTCTATATATTTTGCTTTTAATAAGATGTAAAGCAGAAACTGTTTGTTGGTTCAGTGAGACAATCTGATCAATACCAAGTACATTTTGGAGGATTTACTGGTTGGTTGGCGGCGGTTTTGCTTGTCTGCTGCTTTAAAATTTCACCGTTTCTTTGATCCTGGCTTTTTTTTTTTTATAAGAATAAATTTACAAGAAGTGACATGTGAGACTCGCCAAACAACCATTGCTTTTTTCTGTTCTCTCTGTCATTAATCCTGCTTCGCACGCTCCCTCTGTCTCTCATATGCGCACACTCTCCCACAACCACACAATGTAATCGCAATCAAGAGTTCAGCGCGTGTAAATGTCAGGTCATTAGTGGGCTCCAGTCTCCTCTTGTCTAATTGGACTTTGGTAAATATAGCCTCTCAGCATTGATTCTTGCATATCCTGTGCTTTCACTTCCCCTCTTCCTCTTTTCTTTTTACATTTTTAACTAAGGAGAGCAATGTCAATAGATCATCAATATTTTATTTTGCATTTGTTTGTCGCTTTCAAACTGTCACTTGATTGTATTTATTTGCAAGACACAGATTTTAATATTTTCATGTTTCATTTATTATGTTTTTTTTTTTTTTTTGCCATTTTATCATCACCGAACAACAGAGGGAAGAAACTGATTTTGCCAGCAAGGTTTAAAAGATTCCAAACCTGACTTAGATTCACACACTGGACTTGGATTTAAGGTCTTTATTTATGACCGTCAAACTGTCATGGCAACATACAGGCAGCACATATAGAGACTTGGCAGGATTTTTTGACAGTATGTGCCTGCAAAGGGAATTGATGGGATTTTTCTGTTTTTATTTTATACTACCATTAAGCAGCAGAGCTATTTCTGGTTTAAAATTGGGTACGTTACATGGCAGATAATTGGTTCGCCCCAACTTGTTTATGCGAACAGTTTCAGATTTATCACTTGACGGTGTTTCTCAAACTATACTCAGAATCAAATGTCTTTGAATGATCTTAGAAAACAAAGCATGTTTTACTTATTCTGACATCCTGTTCTCTTACTGCAAGCAAATGTAATTTAAAAGATCTGGATGAATTTTCAAAATTAAAAGCACTTACATTATTATTCAAAAATGTAAAATTCTAAATAAACCAGTGTTATTCCACTTCACCTCTTTGTCTTTAAACATATCTGCATATTTACCTTTTTAATGGGGTAATTATTGCGCATCATGAATTATAAAAATTATTCGCAGCAGTAAATTTATGTTTTTCATATTGCACTTTGAATGAATATTTAAAATTGGTAAATATTAAAATTAGACCTCAGGATAATGATACGAATTCATAATGTGCATTAATTATCCGTTTCAGGTAGACTGCATAGCTTAAATCCAATGTGAAAATGTATATTGCAGGTATGGGAGCCTTGTAACCTGCCTGGGACTTCTCCCTCAGAGACGTTGGGCTTGATTTTCCTCTTGGGGGGGGAAAAATAATTGTGAACAACTCTGCTGAACACTCAAACGTTTCAGAAAAAGATACAAGGAGGACACAAACAGCAGGGAGGAACTCCCTGGGTGCATCCAAGCCAAACACATCAGTTATGTGACATGAGCTGTAACCCTTTCGCTTTTGGGGAGCTCATAAAAAGACTTTAAAGTCAGTAAATAGAAAATAGCTGTTTTCCATGGATCAGTTAGTATTTGATGCCTTGACTTTTACTCCCTCATTGCTCCTTCTGCTTCCCTGGCTTCAACTCTTTTGTCTAATGGCCCAAAGCATCCAATTTCAACCTTGCAGAATCCTTCCCTACTATATGCTGTAAGGAGATCTTGCAGCACTTGAAAAGGGAACAGCCAAATAATTTGAGGGATCACGTAAATTACAGTTTGCCACGGATGTGCATCACATCTTTAGACATAAAAAAAAATGCTTTCCAGTAATTTCAGTGGTTGAAGCATAAAAATGACATGTGTATAAGTATGGCGTAGTTTTATACATAGAAAACTTTTTAATCAGTGGGATAAAACACATAAGAGCATTCAATTATTATTATCCAATTTTGCAGCTTCATAAAAGAAAAGTAAAATACAGAGCCGGATATGCACCAAGCAGATTAAATTATAGACTGAGAAGAAAATTCCACTTAAGCCAGAATTACTGGATTTGTAGTCTCCATGCTGCGAGCACTCGTCTTTTAGCTTTTGTGACAACAGCTACCAAGAGGGGGCACAATTGTAAAGGACTGCGGAAACACCAGCGTGGCTCCAGTAAGTGGTGAAGTGTGTGTGGATAAGACTGTGGGGAAGAGTGTGTGGATGTCACGGCACAATCACACAGTGACAACGACTTTTTGTAACTAAGTGAGTGAGTTATTGGGCACGACAGGAGGTTCTTTACATGCTAAAGAACAGATTGTATCTGTTAACATCTGCCACTGCCCGAGACATTATTACACCTGAACAGGCACAGCTAATTATCGAATCGGGTGGGCGGCTGGGTACAGGAAGAAGACAAACCTGCATAAGTTGGGGGAGCATGTGAAAAAGGCAGCGAAGAAAGTATAATTTCCATGCCTTACATGTAGATTTGTCGCTGGGCAATTCATTTGAAGGCCAAAATGGAAATGATGCGAAGCGAAACCTTTTGATGTACGGATTTATAAGCTGTAATTTCAGATGGTACAAAGCAGTAAACGCAAAGTAAACTGCAAACACAGATGGAATAGTAATCACAATAAATTATTCAACATTCACAAAAATGGCTACATTTGCATATTTGACAGAAATCACATTGCACAAACCAATCTCGGGAAGAGTGGGTAGCTAGTTTCATTGTTAATAAACAAGCTAAGGAAAACTCAACACATTGCAAGACAGCGAGATCCTTAAACTTTTTTTGTGTATCATTTGAGTTTTTTCTATCAGTTCTAAAGTAGTGTTGTGTGTCTGTACTTGGTTTTGTGTGACTGAGAGCTGAAAAAGAGGACATTTGCATTTTTACTGCAACACCAAACACAGACAAGTCAAAATAAAATAATCAAGTTTCAAACTTTAGCTCGACTTTTATTAGGCCACTTGCACATATGTGATGGGGGCACATGTGAACAGGATTTCCATCTGATTGAGGGAAAAGCAAGCATACTTCCAAATTTTGCACTTAAGCATCTGTGAGTTCAAATGTCGCTTTATAAAAAAAAAATCTTCTGGCATCATATTTAGCCATCTCAAGAGAAGTCTGCAGCTTTTGCAGCTCCCCACTTCCCACACTAATGGAGAGACTTTTCAGACTACGAACAAAAAAGGTTGAGTGGGCTGCTGTGAGTGTGCTCGTTTAGTGGTAAAATAAAAACGTCAAATTAAATCAAAGGACAAAAAGAAAATAATTAAAATTATTATCTTTGTAAACAAAATACATGAAAACATGCTTTTTAAGTCGAAAGTGGGAACCTTTTCTTTTTTGTATCAACAGTTCAGTGTGTTTGAGGAACTGGAAAAAAAAAAAGCCTGAAAATTTTAGCAACGTTTTTCCAAGACATAATAGACAAAACTTCTAATGTTGGTTTTGTCTTCCCATAGATCTTCACTGACACAGCAAAGGGACACACACCTCTTTATTTTTTATAATCATGCATGTATATTTAATACTATTGCAAATTACAACAAAAAGTCATGCTGAAGCTGATTAACAAATGCGTCCAGGTAGCTTGTTTGTTTTGCAGGAAGATCAAACTAACATATGGCAACTTATAACGTTTTTATTTTCCACTCTTTATGTTTAATAACTCATACAAAATAATTATTTGTATAGGCGATTTGGAGTAGTGATTAAAACAGGGACAGATTTTCGCCCAATCAGAGCCACAAATCCAAGAGCGTAAGCTGTGTTGCATTAAGTTTCTATAAATGTTTCTGCATGTTTTCTGGTTGCGTTTACATTTCATTGTTTCTCTTTCTCAGTACAAATTTCTGAAGAATTCAGTTCTTTTTGCTCTGTGCAGAAAATATTTTCCTTACATTTTTTCCTGGTGAAGCTACTGCTGCACTGATTGTGGGTTCAACTTGCAGAAGTTGCAGTAAACCAGTTTGCATTTGTAGCAAATTCTCTGAAGCAGACTGTAATTTTTGAAGTAACGTTTGTAATTTGACAAAACTTATATATATATATATATATATATATATATATATATATATATTTTTTTTTTTTTTTCAAATAGTATGATTGTTGATATATCTTTGGTTTACTGAATCAATGCATGTACATTGTTCAGTGTGGTTAATGGTTTAGTTTCCAAGCAACAGTTAGTGATAGGTAAGGAAGTAAGACAGATTTGGATGAAAGTCTGAATTTGAACCAACCACTGGAAACCGTGTGTGTTTGTTCCTTTTACTTTGTCAGCAAAAGAGCCCAGAGTGGAAAATGCTTACCACACATTGTGGTTTGATGATGATTAACAGCACTGCTCAGAGAACATCAAGCATGGTTTTAAGTTGATGCTCAAAAAAATCTCTCTATATTTCAGATACACAACATTTAAACTCAAGTTAATATTTGTGTAATAAATGTGAAGCATTTCATAAACTTAGTAGGAACTGTGGCTCATTTCTTTATTGTCATGAACTAACTTACCGCCTAGCATGTTTAACAAGACAGAAAGGTATGTGTGAAATTGTAAAGGGTAGCCCAAACTTCCCAAGCTGTGTCAGTCCTGGCACAAACCTTTTGACAAACAAAAGAAATGCTCCAGAGCAGCAACGCCAAACAGCCATCAGCAAAGGAGGAGGGGAGAGAGCAGCCTCCCAGGTAAGCTTCTATTGTAGAAGAGTCCCAAGTCCTGACTGGCCCTTTCAAATTCTTCTCTGTCCAATTATTTCTGGAGTTCACAAATTGGCACCAACCTGCATTCTGTCCACCTGAGGAAAAACAGAGAAAGGGCACAAAGAAAGACAGCTAAACACACACAGAGCCGACCAGACCTGCAACACTCCTCTACATTTCAGTATTTTTAGAGTTTAGAATTGTCATTGGATGAATTGTGACGCATGTCCTGCAGAATGATGGGCCGTTGCCCATTGTGTGTGTGTGCGCAAAAATATATGCAGTTATACAGAGGTATTTTTAGATCACTGCAAAAACAATACTGGAATTTGTTGTTTTAAAAATACTCAAATGTTCAATTACTGTACTTGAAAAATATATGAATAAATATAAAGTACAGAAAATATATAATTTAGTGATAGTACTCTAACTACTGTGTAATTAAGCAAGATTGTTTATCTTTCATAATATGGGCAGACTTTGGTCCCCACAGTACCAAACTGAACTCGCTACCTGAGTGTTTTGGACAACTTTGTCTAATATCTACAACCAGTCTGATGATGAGAAAAAGACAAAAAGCTCAAATTATCTCAAATTGTGGTCTTGAACATGATAATGAGCTCTACTTCAGTAGTCTCCAGAATCAACATCATGGACATGCAGCCATCATGCATTTGCATGATAATATGGTGTCAACATGAAACAAAATCTTTGAAGAACTTCTGTGACACCATGTTGATAATATGTCCATGCAATGAAGAACTAAGGCAGTTCTGAAGAGGTTTCCAACTCTGTACTAGTGAGGTATAACTATAATAAAGGAGTTCCTCTGCAGCCATGCTGCAGATGGAGTCACTTCACAAACAGTCAAGTGTTCATTCATTTAGAGCCGTATTGAACCAAGATGAAGCTCAGACTTCCTTATTTGTCTGCAAGAGCACTTTTTACCTTTCTTAGGATTCATGGGTTTTATATATTAGCGCTTGTTTTCCCTCAATATTGCTTCTGTGATTGTTAAGGGCCTTTGTTTGAAGCTTTTAGGAAAATACAGCAAAAAGAAAAAAGAAAGGAAGGTGATGAAGACAAAAAATCTGCTTTCACTTGAAGGATGTTTTTATTTTACGTTACCCTTCCTTTTGCCAAGTGATTCCTGGTTTAGCAGCTCTGATTTTTAAATTGCACTAAACTGAGACTCGGTCACTTCGATTACTGACCTTAATTATTAGACTGGGCAATAAATTTACCCCTCGTTCTCTAACCCACCTCCCCTTCTTAGCTTGATTTGCAACCTAGTCAACCTGAAAAATGCATTGGTTGCTTTTATTGAATGCGGCATGATACTGCAGCAATGCACTAGATGAGTGGCATCAGTTTTGCTTGTATAAAAATACTCTTGGAAGTGGTGTGTATTTATGTACAGCTGTTATACATCTCATCCCCAGGAATACGAAGCCTGTGGGATTGCATACATTAGTCTAACTGTATTTCTATTTGACAGCAGGAACTCAGACATATTACATAAATGACTCCCAGCCTTGCAAAACATATTACAGTGACTACTGGCGTTGGTATCGCTATGCAGCCTAATTGCTTGCACCAACAGGACTATTGTTCTGACACTGACATAGCTGTAACTTGATTATTGGATGTGCTAACCCATATTAAATCAATAAGGTATCATTATATAGCAAATTGCACAAGATAAAGGTTGTGCAGTCAAGCATCCATGATATTGGAGTCTAATCATTTGTACTGGTTTTACAGCCTGCAGGAATTTAAAGGTAAACACAAAGGGGTATAACTGAATATCTAGTATTATTTTCTATATATGTCCAGCTCAGAAGGTAGGTAAAACTTGGTATGTAATAAACTTACTGCAATCTTCACTGGTTAAATGTGCTGAAAAAAACCAAAACAAAACATGAAAATAAATTAATGGTTTATAGGCCAAGCATTGTCTCACACTGACAAATTAAGCAAAAACAAGCTTTAAATTTGAGCTAATACAAGAGAAAAAAAAAAGTTTATTTTTTTCTGAGCCACTAGTGTCACACTTAATGACACCCCAAACAAATTATTTTAGCTTATATTTAACTGTTTTTTGAAGAGGAAACAATGCAGAGGAGCTTGTAATAGGAATTAGATGACAATCTGTATTACTGGGTTATACATTTAAAGCTTAGAATGACTGTTTTTAAAATTACCTTATGCCTACTGTCAAGTTTGGTGGAGGATTTGTGATGCTATGGATCTTTTAATGTTACAAACCATGAGGAACCTCAGTCTTTGAATGGGAAACCTAGATCTATATATGAATTTACACATAAATCCACACATAGACCCAGTAGACCGGTATGTATTTGTCTGCTGACATCAAGATCCGCATATATACTGTATATATATATTAAAAAATAATAAAAAAAATAAACATCCCAAATATTTTAAAGGACTTTTCTCTGCAATATATTTTTTAACTAGAAAAGAAACATAAATGAACAGAATAAATATAATGAAAGCATAACACCTTAGAAATGCTCATTCTAACCATATAGGAAGACAAAACGTTGTTGCTTGCACAGCAAAATATAAGGAAGTGTTGTGAAATTTGTATTGCTTAGATTTTGATAGGTAACTATATTTTTAGTGCAGAAATGAACTAAAAAGTTGAGCAATTCACCATTTGATACATTGTCTAAACTGAGAAAAAGTAAATTACACCAAAAGATAAGCTCCAAATGCAAATTCAATCTTTAGAATATTATCATCCTGTGAAAATCCAATATGTCTTTGAGACTCTGTAAATGACACAGAAACTCATTAGTCTCAAAATGCCAAAATGTCACATTGCATCAGACCTGACAGCCAAATAATTTCACTTTCACAGTTGTCTTTGAATCTTGTCACACAGAGTAGAATTTGAAAAAAAAAAAAAAATATGGACAACTTTGGGTGAAATTAGTGGTGCCACCAGTCAGTACAAACACCTGACACTAAAAGATAAATGATGGAGGATGTTAGTGTTATGTGCTGTCACACATGGTACTAGATCGCATTGATGAATGACGCTCTGCTTTGAAAATCAATATCCAAGTTTGTCCAGGGCATAAAATGACTTAAATCTCCTTCTTGTTATTTCTGGCAGCTCTTTAAATAATTTTTAAAGCATAATATGTATCTATTGATATGTAAAAATAATACTCTGCTAATAATACACACACACATGCACGCACGCACACAGAGATCTTTTCAGCTTTACAAAGCTTTGTACTTATTAAGCTTCCTTGAGCTTATGCTACATGTTTGCCTAATAGCCAGAGGCAAACAGGATCACTTGTCTCTCCTTCCTGCTTTTTCAGAATACAGTATGCAATTGAAACCAGCACACCTCTGCAATATCATTTGAAATGCCATGATTCAAATTGTATTAGTCCTTAGCAGGGTATAATTTCTGCTGACAAGTACAGCACAAAAACGATCAATACAAATACAAACAAATAAAGCTTTGGCGCATCTGTCTGAACATGCAAACGGTGAAGTGGAAGCTCACAGCAGCCACAGTGAACACTCCGATGTTGGATGACCAGGAGTAAGAAAAGCTGTGATCAACGCAGCAAAGCGAATCTTCAAATTAGCCTCCAATAATCACACAAACATGTTTACAAAGTGACCTGTGAACACAAGAACTTTGATTTGGGTCTTAAGGTTGTGTATCTGCAAGGAAGCTGTACGGCTCCATGTGGAAAAAAACAAACAAACAAACAAACAAAACAAAAAAAAATTAGAAACAAAGAAGTTATTGATTCAAACCGAGTACCAAGTGTTGCAGTGGGGTACTATCTAAACTGACACAGCGGACACTGTGCAGCTTGCATAATCTAGCTCAATAACAGATGGTGTGAGTTGGCACAGTGTAGGTTGCTATGTGAGCTTCTGTCAAACCACAAATTAAATTCTAGTTGTGTTTTCAAACTTAGCTGGAATGATTTGATACTTCGTACATGGACAACTAAGGTAATAACTATTTAAAGCGAGTGGTTGTGAAGGTTTCACTTTGGAAGTAATGTCCTAATGAAGGAAGCTGAAGAGAGGAACTTGGAGGCAAAGAGGTGTCTTGCATTTGAAATGTTACATGCTGTATCAGGGTATGTTTTTGTTGCAACCATAGCTGAAATCATCACACTGGCTCAATAGATACTGTAGATGTAATTTACAGTCATTGTAGTTAGACGGGCACAGAACAAACACAAGTCGCTGCTTTTGGGACCGAGTGAGATTGTAAAGTCATTCCATTTGTACAATAATGGAGTGGGGTTATAAGCCACCAGCAGTGTTTGCTTCCCACCTAATTGTGCACATGTTTTAATGGACTCTGTGCTCCATTATGTTTCTGACCCCAACTTATCATAGAGGCCTCAATTACAAAGAAACGGGAGCAGGAGCATGTGTTTGTGTCTATCTACGACTGTCACACCCTGGTTAAATTATTCTGCTCAAGAGATAGATTTTCAAACCTTGAAGATTATTGCACTGTTGCCATTTAGAATGGATTTCAGCTATGCAATTGTTTATCTTTAAAGGCAACTTCCACTATACATGTGCATGTGTGTGTGTGTGTGTGTGTGTGTGTGTGTGTGTGTTTTGCCTCAGGGGAAGGCCGGTTATTTTGGTCCAGGTTATCTATCACTGGACAGATAGAATTTTGGTAAAGACATCTGCAGGCAGTTGTTGTTTTTCTAACTTTAATGTCATATCGCTTTGACAGATTCATTATTTTGATATTCTGATATGCCTCAAATAAATTAAGTGTGGAGACAGTTTTCACATGTCACCAGTGTGGAGATGATGAACCATCTACGCTGATCTTTGACTTTCTGATAATGTCAGCCCGATGCATTTTGCACATTTGACGCATATTCTTCCCTTTGTAACGAATCCTCATTGTCTCTGCTACGTCATTTTCTTGGTCTGAGTAAAATTGTTAAGAAGCATTTTTTTTTCTCTAACCTTCTTTGTAGTTATATTGAGTGTAAATGAACCTTCTGTGTGTGTGTGGTTGAAATGTTTGTTACTTTGTGGGTGTGTCTTCTGTGGCAGCCATCTTGGGACCCTGCTAATGAGGAGGCCTGTCATAAACCCAGCTCTTTTATAGAAAGTGATAAGAACTGGATTTTAATTGGTTGAAGCTTAAAGTAATTAAAAGTGTAAAATGATTTATGCATTTTGCATACATAAAATGTTTGCCTGATATTTTAGTATTGATTAATAATTGTTAATGTTGACATTGCGTATGTGAAAGTTAACTTTGTTTCCCTTTTCCCCACTCTGGAAGACTACGATAATTGGCCAATGCAAACTGAGAAGGTTTACATATCTAAATATATAAGTGTACAGCTGGATGTAGCAGGAAGACTGATGGAAGGGCCGCCATTTTTTAAATCTGCTGTGTTGCACCAAACTTAATAAACCAGCTTTATTTGCTGCACAACCGAGGTTGACTGATTTCTCTTTCCACACCACACCTCTCAGCATAACAAAAATATCTATGTTTTGCATATTCATTGTTAGACTTTATTTTAAAACAATCATTTTAGGACATTTTGCTTTCCTTTTGCAGTGTTTTTGCACATTGTGACTTTCTCTCTATTTTGTCTCTCCAGGGTTTCCCTATTAAACCTGTCTTAAGTGAAACTTCTGCATTTCTCCCTCAAACAGTCAGATGACAGTGACAGAAACGGGTGATTCAGTTTTACAGCCCTTTCTCCAAAAATAACAAACACCGAGTTATTTTTACAGAAACAAGCAGGAAAAATGCAAAATAAATACATCACAAACTGGACTCAAATAGGTGACATTTTGAAAGCAAATTCTTTTAATACTGGATACATGAACACCCACCAGTATTGTTCAAAATGCTGACACATTCACATCAAAATGTGGCATCCTCTTAAACAATTTCCAATGAAAAAGGTCCTTTAAATACTGCTGGCATGCACAGATTTAGCTGATTTTAGCCTTTCCGAGCAGGCTAAGAGAAAGTGATAGGTCTAATAAAAACAAGCTTCATATTATAAATTTCAATAAAAACTCAGATTAACAGATTAACGTGTGTGAAAATTGCATTTTATTTTATTTTTTATAAAGCATCCGTTTATTTGCAAATTAAATTATTTCCGGTTGCTTATTTTACATTTCAGTTCCCAAGAACAGTTAGCTTGGAGCAGCTGGATCATGACATCTGGTACCAGTAAGATGTCTTTCTTCCTGACATAAAAGCTAGTTTGTAAGTTACTGAAGGTCCAACTCAGTGTTTTTTTCTTCCTTTTACCTGGAAGTCATTAAAGGTCCACATCAAGGCTCTGCATTAGGGTAATCATTTTTTAAAAAGTACATTTTTAATGAAAATAAGAATGTCAATTTAATGTTTGAACATTACAATGGTGATGAAACAGTTTATTGTCATGCTAACATGGTTCGCTATATGTCAATTTTGTATTTTACATTATTCAGATTGGACCAATTTACTGGATTTCAAATTGGTCCAATCTGCTAAAAACACGCGCACCCACACCTACACACATAAACCCCTCAGGTTGCGTTCGCAGATCTTTGCAGATCTTTCTACTATAATTTCTTTCAAGTATTATGTTAAGTATTTTTCAAAAAAACCAAACATAAAACTGGGGCTGTTTGATGGAAAATAAATACTTCTCTTAGTTTATAACATGAAAACAAAAACATTGTTTGGGGGAGAAAGAGATTTTCCTGCACTGCCCCTTTTATTTGACAGCTGAATTCACCTGAAAGTATTTGAAATGCTTTTAATGAAAAACGGAAATATCATCTATGAATGATTTTTTTTTGTCTGTATTTTCTGGTGTCACTTGGCCTTTTTGAAAGTTTTAGGTTGCTGTACGTATTGTGTAGACGATTGTTTGGTTTAAAAATATTGCATTGTATTTTTGTCTAAAGTGTGTAGTCTCCTGAAGTCTCCCAAAAATGAGACTCAATGATGTGAAATAAAAAAGCCCACATTGGCCCCATCAAAAATACTGAAACTAATTGATTAGAGTGAACAAATTTGCAGTGATCTTGGTAAAAGCGATGCAATTTTAACATTCAAAGAGTTTTCTCTAGTATCTTGTGGATCAAACAGTCCTAAAAAAAAAAGCAGTGGAATCCATTTTTAATCATAATTTTTCAAACACAGGTTTGCCCTGGGCACACAAACTTTACCAGCTGAAGGAAACTAATTCTTTCTTCAAGCTTATTGCTATTCATGCTCTCTGCTGCCGACTGGCCCTTAATTATTCAGTTGAATAAATTACCTATAAATCAGAAAGTGGAGTCATGGCATGCCAGGAGGGAGTGGGCCTGTCAGCTTCAAAGGGCCAAAACCTGCCGAGATCCTCTGGGTTTCACACCACTTAACACCAGTCACTAGGTATATATGTCTAGGCTTTCATAAGCCTTGCTTAAATGTCAGGGGGTTGGTTTTACCCCAGTGAGGGGCTCGGCATTGAATGGAACTCATATTTAAATCGGACTGCGTGACTTTAGTGACCTTCATTAGAATTAAGGAAATCGAGGTTCAGGGAGAGGTCAACATCACGGCCAAACTGAAATGATTTGGAATTTCCTGCATTTAAATATTACAGCGGTGAGGTTTATGTATAACAAAACAATCCCCATTTGCATTTTGAATATCTTATTTCTTTGAGAGAATACAATATTTACTTTCACAAAGAAAATAGCCATTATTAATTAATGTATTTGTTGTGGAAGGCTAAATGCTTAAAGCTGGATTTATGCAATAGTTCTGCAGTGCATGTGATCCACTAGCAAGAAAGCTCCAAAGGGGCTTTGAAAAGTCTTAGGTTCAGAAACTGAATGACCTCAGATCCTCCCACAGTGATTTCTGTCAAGGTGCTGTTGAACAATGTGCTTAACCCCAAGCTTTTTCACTAGAGCTGTCAAGTGCAAGAGAGGCTGCAAGATATCACAGCTTGCAATGATTGTCCTCAAGGATCAAGTGTCTGCAACTAGTCCGATGAATGTGAAGCAAAGAGTTAATAAGAAACCTAAACTAAGCATCAAACAAACAACACAGGCATCAAATCCATTTTGTAGCCCTTAAATACATTTTGTGGTGTACCTCAGAACCAGTGGCCTGTGTAGCTACAACAACGAAGAATTGACACCAGAGCATTACGACTCCATTTCTTATTGACCACAACTTAATGATTTAAACGTGACAATGAAGAATTTAAAGCTGGGGTATGTAACTTGTTTATAAAAGATTTTTTATATATATATATTTGCTAAAATTGTAGCTATTTTATT